>NC_137336.1:51338101-51590920 GCF_965287045.1 Carcharhinus amblyrhynchos
GTTCCCTAACATCCATGCTTTTCTCAACAGCAAATGAGAAATATTTATTCATTTAGGATCTCAGCCATCTCTTATGGATCTGCACATATATAACCTCATTGATCCTTAAGAGGTCCTACTCTCTCCCTAGTTACTCTTTTGGCCCTTAAGTATTTGTAGAAGCTCTTTGAATTCTCCTTTGCCTTATCTGCCAAAACAATCTTGTGTCCCCTTTTTGCTCTTCTGATTTCTCCTTTACCTCTACCCCTACAGCCCTTATACGCTTCAAGGGATTCACTTGGCCCCAGCTGCCTATGCATGTCACGTGCCGCCATCTTCTTCTTGACTAAGGTCTCAATATCCCGAGTCATCCAAGGTTCCTACTTCTATCAGCCTTGCCCTTTACTCTGAGAGGAATGTGCTTACCCTGAACCCTTATCCTTTCTTTTAAATTAGGTTTTAACATTTGCAATCTTCCAACTCTCTAGCACTATTTGCATATCTAAGGAGGATTGGAAAAATGATAATTACAACCTCTGCAATTTCCAAGCTTATTTCCCTCAGTAACCTCAGATGCATCCCTCTGGATTATATGTATTTTCTGCTTTCAAGATTTGCCAGTCTTTTAAGTGCATCCTCTATTTTAATCCTATTCAAAATTGCTACTGTCTCCTCTTTTACAACTACATTGGTAGTATCCTTTGCTCTAAGATGTGAAGCCTAGTGGGAGTACTCATTCAATATCTCAACCAGGATCATTATTTTAGTTCATAATTGGCATTACCTATCCTTTGACTGCCCTTTTATTATTTTTAACTACCAATAAATAGGAAATCAAATAGCAAGCTTAATGCAGTTCAAAACTAGTTAAGTGGGGGAGTTTCTTTGCAGTCAGGCTAATGAATTAGGAGATGCAAAAGTACAGCATCATGATTGATGAGAGGCCATTATGTGGATTTATAAATTTGATGTGTGACAAATGAAAGTGTGTACAAGCATAAGATATCGAATATATTACTGGTTGATTATCCATTGAACAATGGAGTCCAGACTAAAGTGCACTCCTAGAATGAAGTGGGTGAGCACATTAATTTGCCCAGAGCATAATTGTAATTCCATTTCCATTTTAAACCTAACGTTTTGCCTTTATTTGGGATTTCATATATCCCAGCAGGGCAGAAGGGGCCATTTGGTCCATCAAGTCTGCACCGACTCTCTGACAAAGTATTTTACCTAGACTCTGTCCCCTGCCCTATCCCTGTAACCCCACACCTTTCCCATGGCTAATCCATCTAATTTAAGGGGAAATTTAGCATGGCCAATCTACCTAACCTGCACATCTTTGGAGTTTGGGAGGAAACCAGAGCGCCCGGAGGAAACCCATGCAGGTGTGGGGAGAATGTGTTAACTTCACCCAAGGCTGGAATTGAACCTGGGTCCCTGGAACTGTGAGGCAGCAGTGCAACATCTGCCATTGTGCCGCCCGTAATCATTTCTTGGTGAAATAGGAAAACATCCTACATTTTGGGAAACAGCTGGTTAGGCATTGAAGTTACCTTGCAATGTACGTTGAGGAACTTGAGAAGCAAAACTGGCATGTTACAGTGCCACCAATGGCAAGAGGCTATCATTACACTGGGGCAAACATCATTAGGCAGTTACATATAAATTATGAGCACCGAATAATAAAAACATGAAAATGCAAGGTTTCAAAGACAATGTGTGATTAGGTACTGTACCTAAAATATTTTTAAAAACTTCTCTCCTCATTTACAGTTGCTTTTAAATATCACATTGATATTGACTTTGATTAGAAATGTATTGTTTGAATGCTTGCTGGCAGAATTTGTATTACTGATATAATGTACATAAAGATTAATATATTATAATTCTGAAAGACATGAATACTTCTCGAGTATAATGGAATGAAATCCTTGATGTGATTAATTCAACAATACAACCATAGCATGAGTGTTGATTGAAAAAAATATTTTGTCTAAGCTTTTCATCTTTCGCTCATCAGGATAGTCGCAAGAATTCAATGCGAGAGAAATCAACAAAATAATATGAAATGGGATTCTTAAAGTTCCACGTTCTTTAAGATTGGCCTTAATGACAACTTTGTAAATAGGGTCTAAGCCATTTGCTCACCTGGTAAGTTTAATAATGAAATAGGGCACATCAAACATATCCTGCAGAAAATAGCTACCTTAATCAGATAATTTCATGCTACATAGCTTTCAAACTGATGAATAGACATGAGACCACCACTTTTGGCCCTGAAAAGTACCCAGTCTACCTGGATTACCCTAAAGTGGAGTTGCCGGCGTAGGATTCAAATTCAATTGAGTTTGTGTCTGTATATGTCCTATTTGTGAAACAAATCCTGCGCTCACCTGATGAAGGAGCAGCGCTCCAAAGCTTGTGCTACGAAATAAACCTGTTGACTTTAACCTGGTGTTGTGAAACTACTTACTTGGATTACCCTGGAAGGGCAAGGTATCTCGAATATTTGAGCAACAGGCGAAGCTAGCTGATTCATGCTGCTCCTACAAAATAGCAGCATGAATGATATTCACCACTAACAGGATGCTGCTATCAAGCCAAAATTACATTCTGTCTAACAAATGACTAATGTGATATATGACTTTGTGTCAGTGTGATGCTAGGTATGTAGTCCATTATTCTGAAAGGCTGGTGGATCATATTAAACAACATGTTCCTTCCGCTGTTCGCAGAAGGCAAAGTATAGATTGTATGCAACGAGCCTGTGCTTGCAAAACTCAAAACATGGTGTCCAACATTAAGTGTGATATTGCATTTGGACAACATTTGCTAAATATTCCTCAATGTGCTAAGAATTAAACTGACAACTGTTATAAAATTGTCAGTCAGACTCACATTGGAAGCTATGTACATTAATACGCAGAACTCTGTTCTTTGCAAGCAGAACATGTACACATATTGTGGCTGTTTCAGCTAAACAAAATAAACAATAGCCATTTGGTGGTTCATTCCACAGGGCAATACCTTGATCAATCTAATCATCTTCCCATGTCATTCAATGATATTGCAATTATCAATATCTTGAAAATATTGATAATTATCAAATATTATCAAAATTTATTTGATAAATCAATTTTATCACTCCACTATCAACATGTTGGAGCAAAAAGTATTCAGAACATCAATTTTGCTTTCTCTCCTTTCAGATGCCAGACCTGCTGAGTTTTTTCAGCATCTTCTGTTGCTGAGATTACCATTGACCTGAGCCAGCCATATAAATACTATGGCTACAAGAGCAGGTCAGAGGCTGCGAAATCTGCAACATGTAATTCACCACCTGCCTTCCCAAATCCTGTCTGTCATCTGCAAGGTGCTGGCGGCATGGTGGCATGGCTAGCACTGCTGTCTCACAGCGCAAGGGACCCGGGTTCGATTTGTGGCTTGGGTCACTGGCTATGTGGAGATTGCACATTGTCCCCGTGTCTGCATGGATTTTCTCCATGTGCTCCAGTTTCCTCCCACAGTCTGAAAGATGTGCTGGTTAGGTGCATTGGCCATAATAAATCCTCCCTCTGTGTACCTGCACAGGTGTCGTCGGAGTGTGGCGACTAGAGGATTTTTACTGTAACTTCATTGCAGTGTTAATGTGGCCCTACTTGTGACAATAACAAAATAAGTAGAAGTATGATGAAATACACTTCACTTGCCTGAATGAGTGTGACTCCAAAAGCACCACTTAGCACCATCCAGGCCAAAACGAACCTGGTTGATTGCCGCCCACCGCATTCACCAATTTAAGCGTGTACTCCACTCCTTCCACCATTGAACGCACTGGCAGCAGTATGTCCCATGTGCAAAACAGCAGCAACTCACCATGACTCTTTTTCAATAGCACCTTCCCATGGCCTCTACCACCTAGAAGGACAAAGCCACTACAATTTTCCCTCCAAACCCTCCACACTTCTGACTTTCAACTACAAGCGTCGCTGGAAAAATATGGAACCTCCTTTTGAACAACAGAGGGTGTGCCTGCACTAAATGGACTGCAGTGGTTCAAATGGTTCACGACCACCACTTCAAGGGCAATTAGTGATAGCTACAAATGTTGGTTTTGCCAGTGGCTTCCACATCCCAACCCAGAACAAAAACCTGACCAGCCAGTTGAAAGTTGTTCTATAAGGTGCCTTTACACTGGCCTTGAGGTGCATTTGAATGGCCGACTTCTAAAATGAATCTTGCACACACCCTATGATATAGCCAATATAGACTTGCTTGGATTGCTATGACCAACCTTCAGAACAACAAGACATCTTTAATGGGCATTTTGATTTCAGTACTGAGTCCAGTAATTTACTGGAGAAATTTGAAAACAAGGTTGAGAATTTTAAATGACCCAAGGATCAATCTAAGCCAGTGAGGGCAAGTAGGACACTTGATATAGGATAAGATGCAGATAGTGGAGCTTTGCATGAGCTAGTTTTTGGAGATAGGCCAAGTGAGTTTTAGGGTTGTCAAATTTGGAGGTAACAAAGGCAAAATGAGAATTTCAGTGGCAGTTTTGCTGAGGTGGGGCTTGGTGATGCTGGAGGTGATTTATTCTATTTTGTGAAGGTATTTGCAGCATTTAATTCTTATTTGTTCCTTCCAAAATTATTATGTTGGCGCTGACACTGGTTCACAGCTGCTTTCACCCAATCTTTTTCTTTTGACCTAAATTCAGGACACGTAATACTTGAATCAAAAATGAATGAATTCTTTTCTGGACACTGTACAAAATATTAGAACTGCACAAATCAAGTGTCATAATGTGGACACAGTAAGAAGCCTCACAACAGGTTAAAGTCCAAGAGGCTTATTTGGAATCATGAGCTTTCAGACTGCTGCTCTTCTGTCAGGTGCTGGCCCACCCCAGTCCAACGCTGGCATCTCCACATTATTATCAATGTGCTACCCAAATTTGCTTTAATAGCATCTCTGTCTTTAAATTATTTCCCCCTTTGGCTTCATCCTTCCCATCTCTAACTGACTCAAGTACAATTGTCTCAAATGTTACATTAATCTGACTCCAAACGTCTTGTGCAGTTTGTCCCCTCATCCTACAAATGGCAGCAGTGCTTTGACTAACATATAGATGATGACCATGGAGTGAATTGAATCAACACAACATGTATGTTTCTTCCCCAGTGTTGAAACATTCCAATTCTGGCTTCTTGCACAAACCTGATTTTAGTTCACAATTTCTAACCATACCTGATGATACCAAAGGTTTAAGGTCTGGAAATTTTTTCCTAAAACGATGTCTCAACCTTTTCCTCTCTTCTTTAAGATGCTCCACAAAACCCACCTCTATCATTCTTCGGTCATCTGCATTAATCCCTCAAAAGATTCTTCATTATAATAGGGAACGTATTTTTCTGGTGCCTAGACAAGGAGTAAATTCTATTTTATTTGAAGCCTATGAGGAAACCATATCAAAGCTGGTTTATTGGCATTATACTCACCTACCATTTCTCTTCCAACTTTCAGGAATGCACATACTTTTAAGTTGCAACGTCTTAAGTAATTCCTTTTTCACCAAATCCCTTTTGTGAGAAAAATAATCCTGAAAAATACAGAAATATACCCCTCCCTCTCCTTCCAATATAAAAGCAGCTTGAATGTTTTTAAGTGCACTATGTGGAGGGTGAAATGATCCTATAAATCCATATTTAACATGTCAATTAAGAAAATTATGAGAAAAGGTGTGATGGTGGATTTTCATTATATGAAGAAGTATTATAACTCAGCCAACTCAGGATCAGTCAGAGGAATAAAACTTTTGAGTCTTATTGATTCACCCATGTAAGCACAAGAGGGAGGGGCAGCACTTGATGTTGGGCGATTGTTTAATCCAATATGTAATGAGTGTGATGTGAAAGTTGCAATATTCCCTGGGAACAGGATCATAAGGAATAGGAGCAAGAATGTGCCATGTGGCTCCTTGAGCCTCTTCTGATATTCAGTAGGCTCATGTTTGATCTGACTGATGCGTCAACTCCACTTTCCTGTCTGTCCCCTGTAAGCCTTAACTCGCTTGTCAATTGAACATCTATATTTGAAAAATCTTTCACAGATGTGGGTATTGCTGGTTGGGCCAGCATTTGTTGTTGTCTTTCGTCAATTGCTGTTGAGAAGGCGATGCTGAGCCATAGCCTGGATCTGCTGCACTCCATGTGGTGTAGGCACACCCACTGTACTGTTAGGAAGGGAGCAAAAGAACCATGAAGTAAGTCCAAGTCCGGGTGGTGTGTGAAGGGGAGCTTGTACGTGGTGTATTCCCATGTATCTGTTGTCCCTGGTGGATGAGATCATGGGTTTGGAAGGAGCCGTCAAACAGTTTTGGTTAGTTGCTGCAATTCATCTTGTAGACGGTACACGTTGCAGGAGAGATGGGGCATTTGGATTAAGGTGCATACATAGTCCCTTGTTGGGTTTTGACTGGAAGCATTTGGATTTGCTTTTTTTAACATCCCCAAATTCGGTGCCTTTAGCTTATTATAATGCATCACAATCGCAATCATTTCAAGAGATAACCACTCCTCAATGTTTGCATAATAAACTGTAGCACAAGTGTGGTGAACTGGTGACCTTGTTCCTCACTCCTCACTTGTACATGTTTTATTAAACTTACAGCTAAGCTGCCCTGGTGATTAAGCAAGTTAGAAGTACCCAGTGTCTTATTGATGTTCAACAGAGGGAAATCACTTGGAGGATAACAGTTGAAAAATGGATGCACCTAACTCAGTCTTAGATATAAAAGCCATTCTAAAATAGCGATGGAAAAGTTGCAGTATTGATTTAATCAAAATATTGCCAAGGATAAGGATTACAGTTATGAAGTGGGGCTTGAGGACAGAACTTGTATCGTTGTACCTCAGAAGTTTGAAGGTGACTTGATGGAAGCCATGAATTATGAAAGATTACAGTATTGTAAAGTGTGACTGTTTTCACCCTCCACTTGTTGAATTGGCACAACACAATTTATCATAGTAGTTCAGAAAAGGTTCTTAACACAGTAGTTAAAATGTAATTTGTTTCCACAAATACGTGCAGAAACAGCACCCAGAAATTATTTTACAAGAATGCTTGATGGTTGATCAAAAACGAATATTAATAAAGAGGATGATGTGTGAACAGAAAGTCAGATTAATTTAGATAGCTCATGGAGAAAAGCACAGGTGTATATCTAGTTGATGAGCCAAATGATTATCTGTTGCAACCCTAACTTCAAGTGTATGTTCGTTGGCATTAGGTGAGGATATCTGTAATGCCTCCCACTTTTTGATATCCACCATGCACTCATTTTATGAACTATTTCTTAATGTCTGACCATAATGGTTAATTTGCAGTTTTCATCAGTTTTGATGAAAACAGTTTTATTCAATTTTGAACTGGCGATGATGCGTAAAGAACTGTCCAGTCACCAACACAAATATGATTCTGGGGTAATGGGGGTTAGCTGGTTAGTTAAGGCCCGCTGATAATTGAAAGCTGGATAAGGCCCGAAAATTATTTGAGACGTCCAATAATTTGAATAAAGTGATGTAAATCGTGGAAACGTGGTGCTTTTCAAAAAAAATGAATTAAATGACAAAATTAAGAAGAACTACATGTTGAAGTACCTATATGTTGAGAGCATATATTAGATTGTGGGCCTTGCAATCTAACATTACACCAGTTCCTACACATTTTTCTCAGCTCCCGAAACTGAGGAAACTGTGGTTCTATTTGTTAAATACAATGTCCTTAAAAGTAATGATCAAACTTCCAGTTTGGGACTCATGACTGTATTGAAGGGTTTTGAAACCTAAAAGCCAAATGATGACTGACACTTGATGCAGCTAAACAAAGGAACAGCCTCCCACTGAAATAGGAGTTCAGCTGCCATTGCATGCTTAAATCAACCATATCATTTCAAGGAAAGAACGGTGTAAACCCGTCCTAGGCCTTGGGCTGAATAATGTTTTAGATGAACATTTCTTTGTTGCTTCCTTCACTTGACTGTTATGTTTTGGTCTTGCTTTGTTTTTAACCCTTGTGTTCCCATTTAGCTACACAGTATTTGCATTACAAGGATACACCCATGGGGAATGTTCACACCATTGAGGGGCAGTGAAAGGACTACAAGTTGTAACCTGACCTCTGCCGAACAAGGAGAAAGGATCCTGCTTCCTGCATGTGATTGATTTAAATTAATGAGAAGAAAAAACTGTTCCTAGGTCTGAAATACATGGAAAAGATGAATGTGCAAAGGTTGAGCAACTGTCAAGGGAAAAATTGTCTCTCAATGGAGCTCCCATTTATATAGGAAATTCTTCATCTGTTCCTTTAAAACAACATTCCACTATGTATCTCTTGATATCAAATTTTGTTTTAAAACATGAGAACATTAACTGTGTTTCATATGCCAATCCTCAAATCTCCATGGCTCGACAAAAAGCTAAGCCAAAAGTGCTTATATTGAACAATGCAAATGTAAACCACTAAATTCGTCGTTTGATGGATTTATGACTTAGCTATCATATTTTCTCCAGTACCTGCAAAGGTTCCATTTAGTACTAGTGAAAGGAACATTCCCCGGCTTCTACAAAAAAAAGCTGTACAATTTCAGTAGATCTGACAGCATCTGTGGAGAGAGAATAGAGTCAATGTTTCGAATCTGGATGACCCTTCGTCAGAGCTGCTGAGGTTTTCCAACATTTTTTATTTTTGTTTCAGATTCCAGCAACACCAGTATTTTACTTTTACCTGTTGCTTTTATAGAGAATGTTCAACACTGTGTCCAAGGACAAAATCCTTTGAGTGCATTTTCCTTTGTTCATTTCCTCTGTTTACTCATGTTGGCACTGATTTTTTTCCATTGTTAACAAATGGAGAGAAATATAACTCCTGTCTTTACTGCTGCTAAGCGCACTGGTACTCTTCCGTTGGAACCCCACTACCTTAACCTCTGTGCCCCTTGAGGGCAATGGTGGAAGTGTGGGAGGGCAAAAGAGAGAAAGTGCATCATGGCCTCTCACTTTCACAATGCTTACTGATTCTCCCATCAGAGACCGTTTCTCTCCTGTGTTTGCTGCTGATAGGCTCAACACCGTTTGAGATTGGAGGTTGTACTTAACCTATGTTTTGAATAAGAACGTAAACGTAAGAACATAAGAAGTAGGAGCGGGAGTAGGCCATCTAGCCCTTCGAGCCTGCCCCGCGATTCAGTAAGATCATGGCTGATCTGAAGTGGCTCAGTTCCACTTTCCTGCTTTCTCCCCATAACCCTTAATTCCCCTGCCTACCAAAAACCTATCTACCCGAGTCTTAAATATATTTAGCGAGGTAGCCTCCACCACTTCAACGGGCAGAGAATTCCAGAGATTCACCACCCTTTGAGTGAATCCGTTCTAAACTGCGCCCCCCCCCCCCCCCTCCCCCCCACTCCCCTTTTCTTGAGGCTGTGCCCTCTAGTTCTGTTGTCCTTTCTGAGCAGGAAGAATCTTTCTACCTCGATCCTATCCATCCCCTTCATTATCTTATACGTCTCTATAAGATCCCCCCTCATCCTTCTAAACTCCAACGAGTACAGACCCAGTCTATTTAGTCTCTCTTCATAGTCCAAACCTCTCATCTCCGGTATCAGCCTCGTGAACCTCCTCTGCACTCCCTCCAAGGCCAAAATATCCTTGTGCAAGTGCGGCGACCAAAACTGCGCACACTACTCCAGCTGCGGCCTCACCAATGCCCTGTACAGTTGCAGCAAGACCTCCCTGCTTTTATATTCTATCCCCCTCGCTATGAAGGCCAGCATCCCATTCGCCTTCTTGATCACCTGCTGCACCTGCAGACTGGGTTTTTGCGACTCATGCACAAGGACCCCCAGGTCCCTCTGCACCGTAGCATGCTGCAGCTTTTCACCCTTTAAATAGTAATCCCTCCTACTATTATTCCTGCCAAAGTGGATAACCTCACACTTGCTAACATTGTACTCCATCTGCCAGGTCCTCGCTCACTCGCTCAGCCTATCTAGATCCCTCTGCAGACTTTCCACACCATCCGCACAATTTGCTTTTCCACTTATCTTTGTGTCATCAGCAAATTTCGTCACCCTAGACTCAGCCCCCTCCTCCAGATCATCTATATAAATGGTAAATAGCTGAGGCCCCAGCACCGATCCCTATGGCACTCCACTAGTTACCAACCGCCAATCAGAATAGCACCCATTGATACCTACTCTCTGCCTCCTATTAGACAACCAATCCTCTATCCATGCTAACACCTTACTCCCAATTCCATGCCCCTAACCTTCTCAAGCAACCTTTTGTACGGCACCTTATCAAACGCCTTTTGAAAATTGAGAAACACTACATCCACCGGTTCCCCTCCGTCTACTGCACTAGTCATATCCTCATAGAATTCCAATAAATTCGTCAAACACGACTTCCCCTTAACGAATCCGTGCTGCATCTGCTCTATCAAACAGTTCTTCTCTAGGTGCCTTGCTATTTCTTCTTTGATGACGGATTCAAGCATTTTTCCAACAACAGACGTTAAAACTAACCGGTCTATAATTCCCTGCCTTTTGCCTGCTACCTTTTTTAAACAGCGGCGTAACATTAGCCGTTTTCCAGTTTTCCAATCTTCCAGCACTTCCCCGGAATCCAGCGAAGTTTGGTAAATAATCACTAAGGCATCTACTATCACCTCTGCCATTTCCTTCAGAACCCTGGGATGCATTCCATCGGTCCTGGGGACTTGTCCACCATCAGTCCCGCTAGTCGATCAAGCACTACCTCTCTAGTGACAGTAATCGCATTCAGGCCCTCAACTCCTACCATCCTTCTATCTTTAATATCTGGCAAACTATTCGCGTCCTCTTCTGTGAAGACCGAGGCAAAAAACTTATTTAAGGCCTCAGCCATTTCCTCATCTCCCACCACTAAATCCCCCCTCTCATCCTCTAAGGGTCCAACATTCACTCTTGCCAGCCTCCTCCTCTTTATATATTTGTAAAAACTCTTACTGTCCTTTTTTATATTTAGTGCTAGTTTAGCTTCATAGTCTATCCTTCCTTTCTTTATCAACTTCTTAGTCAATCTTTGTTGATTTTTAAACCTCTCCCAATCTTCTACTCGCCCACTACTTTTAGCCACTCTAAATGCATCAGCTTTTAATTTAATACTCTCCTTTATTTCCTTCGATAACCTCGGCTGATTATCCCTTCTCCTATGTTCCTTCTTTACCATTGGAATATATTTCTGCTGAGCACCAAAAAAGATCTCCTTAAAGATCCTCCACTGTTCCTCTGCAGCCCTACTGACCAATCTGCGCCCCCAATCTACATTTGCCAATTCCTCTCTCATCCTATCGTACTCCCCTCTCTTCAAACAGAGGACACAGGTTCGGGACCCTACTTTCTCATCCTCCATCTGCATCAAAAACTCAACCATACAATGATCGCTCGTCCCAAGAGGATCCCTCACAACAAGATCCCTAATTCTACCTACCTCGTCACATAACACCAGACCTAAGATAGCTCGCTCCCTTGTTGGTTCCGTCACACACTGTTCAAGGAAACTATCCTGGCAGCATTCCAAGAACTCTTCCTCAAGCCCACCGCGTCCAACATGGGTCAACCAATCGATATGCAGATTGAAATCCCCCATAATTATCGCCATTCCTTTTCTGCACACATCATTTATTTGCTTGTTTATAACCCGCCCCACCTCCAAGTTATTATTTGGGGGCCTATAGACCACACCCACCAGCGTCTTCCCCCCCTTACTGTTCCTTATCTCCACCCACAACGACTCTACGTTCTGCTCTTTGGAGCCTATATCTTCCCTTACTACCGCCCTGATATTATCCTTAATCAGCAGAGCTACCTCAGCCCCTTTTTCCTCCCGCCTATCCTTCCTAAACACTTGATACCCCTGGACATTCAGCTCCCAGTCCCTGTCACCCAGCAACCACGCTTCCGTAATGGCCATCAGATCATATCCATTTGTGCTGATCTGCGCCACCAGCTCCTTCACTTTGTTCCGAATGCTTCGTGCATTCAGGTAAAGTGTCTTTATCCCAGCCTTTATCTGGACCATATTTGAAGGAACGCTACCAACCTTTCTCATGCCCCCTACTCCCTTTATTATTGGGACATCCTCAACATTTTCCCGTGCCCGTACCCTCTCTTTTACTTTAGACATTGTAATTTCTCCCACCCACACCCCCCCCTCCCCCCCCCAAATTAGTTTAAAGCCCTATCTACAGTCCTAGTTATACGACTCGCCATGACTCTGGTCCCAGCACGGTTCAGACCAAGACCATCCCATCTGAACAAATCCCACCTGCCCCAATACTGGTGCCAATGCCCCATAAATTCAAACCCATTCCTTCCACACCAATCCCTGAGCCACCCATTCATCTCTTTAATCCGATTTACCCTATGCCCATCTGCACACGGTTCAGGTAGTAATCCAGAGATAACCACCTTGTCGGTTCTGCTTTTTAATTTCATTCCCAGCTTTTCATACTCCCTCTGCACATCCTTAGTTCCCATTTTGCCTATGTCGCTGGCACCCACGTGTACCACAACGACCGGATTCTCATCCTCCCACTCCAGGTTCCTCTGCAGCCCAGATGAGAATAAGAGTCCACAGGTGGAGAGACACGGCAGGCCAGTTTGTGATCTGTGGGCTCTATGTTTGCAAACCTTTCTCTAGATGTATAATGTGAGGATGAGATGATTGCATTGTATGTGGCAACCATGTTGAGTCCCAGTGTATTGCACACATCAAGGAACTGCAGACCTATGAAAATCTCTGAATTTAGTTTATAGTAGAAGGTTATAAACATTTAAATTAGATATGCAGATTCAGCTTTGCCACTGATAATTAAAGTATATAACTATATACTGAAGATTTAATTTCTCACAGGCTTGAAATTAATAATGCAATAGATGTTGAGTGCCTGCTGTTGATTTGCTTCAGGGAGAAATCCTTGACCATATGACAGCATAACTATATTTTACCTGCCAATTCTCAAATCTCCATGACAAACAGACCCTTTTTGTTGCTTTGCCATAAAAAATACCACTTAATTGTATTATTACTGGTGTTATGTAACACAATGCAATTTTTCTGCAGGCCACAGTTAAAGATCCTTTATTTCTATTTCCATTTTTTCATGATATCCCTTAATTTTCTTCCCATCTGCTCTCCTCAAGGAATCGGCTTCCTGCTGGGTTACAACTCAATGCATGCCCAAAGTCCTCTATGTCCCATTTTCTGGACCAAATTCCAAAACAGCACAAGAATTGAACTGTGTGGGAGGATTGTGAACCATTGCTATTGTACTGAGGGAATAAATGACTAGCAATTACTTATGGGAGTTGTTTTCACAAGGCTGCATTTTCTGCCAGTGCTGTGCAAGTGCAGTTGTATGCCGCTAACAGGCCTGAGTTAATGGCTACCATATTTATAGGTGAGCAGCAGGGCGCATGTGTGATCATCACTGGCAGCAGGAGGAGAGAATGCTGTGAATTTCTATTTGGACTGACAGTGGAGGATTTTGGAAATTCCTTTTATAGGAGGCCAGAATGGAAGGATTTGCAGATAGGAAAGTAAATTATTTTCCTTGTGGGATATTTTACTGCAGTCATGTTAGTCAATGTTTGTAAACTTTGTCTCACTACCCAAGTAATGTAAGTGGACTGTAGGTTACTGAGAGTGTTGGATTATATTGCCTTATCTAACACTCTCAGCAACCTGTCTAATTCTGTATAGAATGACATAAGGTGGCTTGAGCTGTCTTTTCATACTTCTAAGTCAAGACTGACACTGCTCAACTGTGGAAGGCTTCAGGCACTAGACCGATCTCGGTCTTTCTTGTCCATGGGATACATGCTTCTGGTAGTATTGCTGGTATTGATCAAAGAAGATCTAGAGCTTGTTTTCCCTATTTTTGTTTCCTCTCTCTGCTTACACCATTGGCAGTTGTGATGCCCTTCATGTTGTGCTGTTTGAAAAGAGCTGACTGACTGCAGAATGACGGTTAAACCAGGGAACCGAACGTACCTCTGGTTCAGCTGTTCACTCTGACAACCAACTGGACTTTTGGTTAAACCCTGAAGAACATGTGCTTTACTGACATCTCCAAATTGCCCAGTCATGGATTGCATGGATCTGGTTTAAACTCAATATTCTGGGGGTTATAATTGACCAAAAACTGAACTGGACTAGCCATATAAATTCATAAAGAAGGTCAGAGGTTTGGAAACCTGCGACAAATAACTCACCTCCTGGCTCCCAAAGCTTGTCCACCACTTACAAAGCATGAATCAAGTGTGTAATACAATACTCTCCACTTGCGTGGATGAATGCAGCTCCAACGACACTCAAGAAGCCAGCACCTTCGAAACCCATGATCGCTGCCATCTACAAGGACCAGGGTAACATTGACCAACTGGAAGCTTCCCTCCAAGCCATTCATCATCTTGACATGGAAATATATCACCTTCCCTTCACTATCACTGGTTCAAAATCCTGAACTCCTCTTCTAACAGCACTAGGGTGATAACTTGCACTCCAGGCACTGCAGCGATTCAAGAAGGCAGCTGACCACCACCACTTCGAGGGCAATTAGGGATGGGCAATAAATGCTGGTCTCACTGGTGAATTCACATTCTATGAATGAATTAAATAAATTGTGTAAATTACGTTCCAAGAAGGTACTTGTGTTTTAATTCTCTTCTCAAGGTTTATTTATTTTGTTGTATGTGAGGCAGTGGCAAAACAATCTTTGTAGTCTTTTGGCATTTAAATAATGGCATACTTTATCATGATTCCTTCCCATGAAGGGGAGAAGGAAAGATATATATTCACTGCCAGTTAGTCTTGATTCATGAGTAAGAAAGGATACTTAATTGTTCTAAATAATGTAGTGAAATTCTATCAAGAATGCATGACATTCAGAATGAATCTTGTCAGAAACAGTTTGGGAGAAACATAGAGCTGAGGCTATTGATGTGAAATACAATTACTGCAGCTGTTCTGCTTTTTGTGGTTAAGATGTATGAAAGTTTAATTTTAATAAATTATAAAGAAACTATGGTCTGCATTCAAGCATACAATTTTATATATTGCAAGGGGACACTGTTACTTAGCAACAACTGAATGGTCAGCTTGCGAGCACTTTTGAACAGAAAACATGGAAGGGCAAATTTCGGAGTAATTGTGAGCAAGGCAAGACTACAAAGGTTTTTTAGTCTAGAAAACGTTTGGGGAATGTGTTCTCTTGTTCCTTCAACTCTTGGGCATATTATGTGATCTCTAGCTATTTTCCCCCTCACGGGTGGCAGTGCTGTGCTAAACATGTCATCATACCAAATATCAGGAACTCCATGTGCATAGCTCTTACTAATTGCATTCACAGTACATCTTATGAATTTAACTTTCATTTGCACATTTCTGGTCTGCTCCTCAGTTTTTCCCAAATACAATATGATGAGATTGTTAAAACAAGAGCATGGGAAATTATAGGTGTAAAATTGCACCCCATTACCTTGTTGCCATTCTCAATATATCTGATTTAAGTGCTTTTTTTATTGTTTAACCCATGCATTTTAAGAAAAAACTTTGGTAATTAAGATTTTTTTAAAAACTGCAGAGAGACTATTTGGATAAAATGGATTAGGATCTTTAACTCAAGACATGATGATGCTCCAGTATGGCAGAAATCTCTGAAATTAGTGAATACCAAAATTTGTTAGTATAATTAGTTTGAAAGTAAGTTGTTTGCTAGCTCTAAATCTCATTTGTCATACGTGGTCAAAAGTGTTGGAAGTGAAAGGTTCACCATGTTGTTGCTGCTCTTTTTCAAGGTAAATTCGAAGAGAAAGAAGATCGAGTGCCAAAGTTGGAACAGCTCAACAGCCTGGGCTTCATGAGCAGCCTGCACCTCGTACTGAACAAACGAGATCTGCTGCAGATGGAGCTGCTGCTGCTGGAGACTTTCAACTGGAACCTCTGCATGCCTACAGCAGCACATTTCATTGACTACTACCTCTCTGGCTCTGTCCACGAGAGTGACCTCCATAATGGCTGGCCGCTCACCTCCATTACCAAAACCAAAGCCTTCATGGAAAAATACGCCCATTATTTTTTAGAGGTTTCACTTCAAGGTATGTTTGTCAAACATAAAACTGTCAATGTAACAATATCTAGGTTCAGTCGTTTTTATGCTGGACTATCATTTGTAATCTCATAAACATGAATGTGTTTCTTCCTGCTCCTGATCACCTTGCCCAAAATTTAAAGCATAACCTCAAACGGGAAATTATATTTCCCTTTTGTGCCATCCTACTGATAGTTTATTTTCTTTTGACTATTCCCCCGCTCTCCTAAGGCACTGACTTGCACTCGGATGTAGTTCCATGAGCATTAGGTAACCTCTAGAACTTCACCCTAAATGGTCACTCATCATGTGCAACAAATGCAGACAAAGCATTCTTCATGGAGAGGAAGGACAAGCATCATAAGTGAACTCCAACCCTTCTCTCTCCCACTGCCTCCACTTGTGCACCTTCCACGGAAATAGCAACCAGGGATTATTCCCCAGTTGTAGTATCACAGCTGCCACTTTATCTGATCGTCTAATTCGGCATAAGATCAGCGATCAAGCCTCGGATGAGTAGGAGACTACTAGGCCATACAGTAATTTGCATCCTAATTTTAAGATAAATGAGCGCCCAAGTAATAGGTTCTTTTTTCCTCCAGAAGTAAAAAAAATTAGGAAGAAGACTATCTGAGTACTTACATGTAATATTAAGAGATTGCTACTTTATAATACAAACCATCATTCATGTGAGCCATGAAATTTATGCCCCATGTCTGATTGGTCAAAGGAGTAAAAGATTTCCTAGCACTATTTAAAAAGTAGGCACTATAACAAGTACCAGAAAAGCAAGTTGGCTTCAGGTCTCCCAGTGACATGGGCTGGAGTCAATGGGAAATCTCATTGACAGCAGCGAGGCCAGAAGATCCACATGCCATCTCTTGCCATAAGAAAGACACCAGGGGGAGGCCAGAGAACCCCACTCAAAACTGGTCATTCATCTATTTTGCTATGTTTAAGATTCTAGAAGCAGACACTATAGTTTCAAAATAATTAATTGGTTGTAAAGCACTTGGCAATATAATTGAGATGTGATAAGGTGCTAGGTAGATGCAAGTTATTTCTTTCATTCTGCTCTTCTATTGAATGTTGGAAATGGAACTTGCTGGTACAGGTGGCAAAATGTAATTAACATTTTTACTTTGAATTGTGAATTTGAAGAGTTGGATGGTTGTGGCAAGACTGGAGGTTAGGAATAAAACGTGGGCGTGAGACGATGAAGGAATTTGAAATTAAGGATAAGAATTTTGAATTGCAGATGTGAAGAACAAGAGTCCGTGTAGGTCAGCAGAAAATGGGGTGATGTGAAAGACTAGGTTACATTCTCCCTTTAAGACTGATCTTATTGTTCTTGTTGTAGATCACAGCTTTCTGACTTTTCGTCCATCACTGGTAGCAGCTGCCTGTATAACCGCCTCCCGTATTTGTTTACACATCAGTCCGTCCCTGACCACTCACCTTCACCTGCTGACTGGGTATACGTGGGAACACCTGACTGCCTGTGTTGAGCTCATGCTTATGTAAGACACATCCACTTTTTTTTTTCTTATTTACATAACATGAAAGAAGGAGGACTGTTTAAATAAGGGACATGGTTTTCTCTGTGCAATTGTGATTTGTGTGGCTTCCTCAAATGGAGTTTCAGCAATGCTGTAAAACCTACCTCCATCTTCATTTTCTTAAGGATGACATTATGAGCATATTATTGAATTTAATTTAGATTTGTATTTAAATATTCTAAATTTAGTACATATACTTATTGTGGAAATTCTCATCTTTCTCTCCAAGTACTTAATGTGTAACTGTAATCTGTAGTTATCTTCCTCAGCACAGTCTAAAGACGACACAGTTCTGTATTAGCTGCTAGAATGAAAAGAGGAGACCTTTATTTCAGGCATTTGTGAGTACCTGCTTTACTCAACTATTCCGCTGCAATATATAGGGATAAGCAGGATAACATCTATGTCATCTTGTAAGACACTGAACTTCCGCAGGGCGGCATGGTGGCATAGTGGTTAGCACTGTTGCCTCGCAACACCAGAAACCCGGGTTTGATTCCAGCCTTGGGTGACTGTGTGGTGTTTGCACACTCTACCCATGTTTGTATGAGTTTCCTCCAGGTGCTCTGGACTCCTCCCAAGGTCCAAAGATGTACATCTTAGATGGCTTGTCCATGCTAAATTGCCTCTTAGTATTCCAAGATGTGTGGATTAGGGGGCTTAATGGGATAAAGTGTGTAGGGTAACGGGGATAAGGCAGCGGGTGGGCCGGGTAAGATGCTCTGTCAGAGAGTTGGTGCAGACTAGATGGGCCAAATGGCTGCTTCCTGTGCTGTAGGGATTCTATGAATTGTATTTTCTGTTTATAGATTTTCTGTTAGTTAAAAATAATTATTTAAGGATATAACATTTGCAGCAAGAGAGAATGGTTTAAACCATTAAGACCATTCAGTCTAGAGTCCATATGCAATTTCCTAGTTATGAACTGCACTTGCTTGCTCACCTATCGATCCCTTACTTTAAGGAGCACTCAACTCCTTGCCCAAACATTTGAGAAATGCAATGAATAACTAGCATCTTCAAAAGCTAAGATAATGTAAATTATCTCTTTAGGAGGCTCCTTTTTTGCACAGTCTTTAATTAAGGTGATGTTATTTGCTGGCTCTTGATCCAGCTGCTTGCAGATAATGGGGATTTTATTTACACTTGAAGAACATTATATAAATCTTACAACATGTTAACCTATTTGAAGGAGCTTTCATTGTTTCTTGTGCTTAACAACACATCACTTCACAGAGTTGTACAAAGGTTTTGATTTTTGAGTGGATTGGTATCATTTTCATCTCTCCACTGAGACTGAATCTCTCCGCTCAGACTAATAATTAAAAAATTTTATGTTCCCATATCTGTAAAATTTGGAAGCATTTGAGTCACCTGAATTTCCAATGGCTTTAAGGTTACAGCACAAACAGATTAAAATCAGTAAACCAAAAGTAAGATTTGAGAGTAAAAGGATTTTTTCCAGTCACCTTCCCTTCTCCTTCTCCCTGCCTACTTTCTTATGCCATTTCCCCCTCTCTTCCTCTATTCCCCCTCTTCCTGTCCCTCCACATTCTATCTCCCTACCCCTTTCTTTACTCTCTTTCATTCCCCTCTCCCTCTCTATCGATTTGGCCCCTTCCTTCCTCTTTTCCTTCCAACCACTTGCCTGTCATTCATTTCACTTCTCTGTCCTTCTATCCCCTTCCCCCCTCACATCCTCCTTCTACTTTTCTCTACCTCCTCCCACCTCCCCATTTCTCCTCCGTCACTGTTCTTTCTTTCTTTCCCCCTCCATCTTTTCTACCTCCTATCCATTCATAAGAACATAAGAAATAGGAGCAGGAGTAGGCCATCTGGCCCCTCGAGCCTGCCCCGCCATTCAATAAGATTATGGCTGATCTGCCGTGGCTCAGTTCCACATTCCCGCCCTCTCCCCATAACCCTTAATCCCCTCTCTTATCAAAAACCCATCAACCCGCGTCTTAAAAATATTTAGCGAGGTAGCTTCCACCACTTCAACGGGCAGAGAATTCCAGAGATTCACCACCCTTTGAGTGAAGAAGTTCCTCCTCAACTCCGTTCTAAACCGCCCCCCCCTTTATCTTGAGGTGTGCCCCCTAGTCCTACTGTCCTTTCTAAGCGGGAAGAGTCTCTCCACCTCTATCCTATCCATCCCATTCATCATCTTATACATCTCAATGAGATCTCCCCTCATTCTTCTAAACTCTAACAAGTACAAGCCTAGTTTATTCAGCCTCTCCTCATAGCTCAACCCCCTCAACTCTGGCATCAGCCTAGTAAACCTCCTCTGCACTCCCTCCAAGGCCAAAATATCCTTGCGTAAGTATGGCGCCCAAAACTGCACACAGTACTCCAGCTGCGGCCTCACCAATGCCCTATACAGCCGCAGCAAGACCTCCCTACTTTTATATTCAATCCCCCTCGCTATGAAGGCCAGCATCCCATTTGCCTTCCTGACCACCTGCTGCACCTGCAAGCTGGGTTTTTGCGACTCATGCACAAGGACCCCGAGGTCCCTCTGCACCGTCGCCTGCAGCAGTTTTTCTCCACGTAAGTAATAATCCTTCCTACCATTATTCCTACCAAAGTGGACCACCTCGCACTTGCCAACATTAAATTCCATTTGCCAGTTCCTGGCCCATTCGCCCAGCCTATCTAGATCCTTCTGCAGACTTTCCACACCCTCCGCGCAATTTGCCGTTCCACCAATCTTGGTGTCATCAGCAAATTTCGACACCATACACTCGGTTCCCTCCTCCAGATCATCTATATAAGTGGTAAATAGCTGAGGCCCCAGCGCCGACCCCTGAGGCACTCCACTAGTCACCAACCGCCAATCCGAATAGCACCCATTGACCCCCACTCTCTGCCTCCTATTTGACAACCAATCCTCTATCCACGCTAACACCCTACCCCCAACTCCATGTCCCCTGACCTTCTGCAATAATCTCTTGTGAGGCACCTTGTCAAACGCCTTCTGAAAATCAAGAAAGACCACATCCACCGGCTCTCCTCTATCCACCGCCCTAGACACATCCTCATAGAACTCCAGTAAATTTGTCAGACACGACTCCCCCTTAACAAAACCGTGCTGCGTCTGCTCTATCAAGCAATTCCCCTCAAGATGCCTCGCTATTTCCTCCTTGATGACAGATTCTAACATTTTACCTACAACAGACGTTAAACTAACCGGTCTATAATTCCCCGCCTTTTGCCTGGCACCCTTCTTAAACAACGGCGTAACATTAGCCGCTTTCCAATCTTGTGGCACTTCCCCGGAATCCAGCGACGTCTGGAAAATAACCACCAAGGCATCCACTATCACCTCCGCCATTTCTTTCAGAACCCTCGGATGCATTCCATCCGGTCCCAGGGACTTGTCCACAATCAGCCCCTCCAGTCTGTCGAGCACCGCCTCTCTAGTAACAGTAATATCATTGAGACCTCCAGTCCTACCACCTTTCCATCTCTAACACCCGGCAAATTATTCACGTCCTCCTCCGTGAAGACCGAAACAAAAAAGTTATTCAAGACCTCAGCCATTTCCCCATCCCCTACCACTAAGTCCCCCTTCTCATCCTCTAAGGGTCCAACGTTCACCCTAGCCAGCCTCTTCCTTTTTATATGCTTATAAAAACTCTTGCTATCCTTTTTTATATTAAGCGCTATCCCAGCTTCATAGTTTCTCCTACCCTTCTTTATCAATTTCTTTGTCAATCTTTGTTGACATTTAAACCTCTCCCAATCCTCTTCTCGCCCACTACTCTTAGCTACTCTAAACGCCTCCACTTTTAATTTAACACTTTCCTTCACCTCCTTCGTTATCCATGGCTTATTACCTCTCCTCCTACGGTCCTTTTTGACCATCGGAATAAATTTCTGCTGACCACCAAGAAAGATCTCCTTAAAAACCCTCCACTGCTCCTCAGCAGACCTACCTTCCAACGCGCTCCCCCGGTCCACATTCGCCAACTCCTCTCTCATCCTACCATACTCCCCTCTGTTCAAACAAAGGACACGTGTCCGGGAACCCACTTTGTCCTCCTCCAATCCTCCCACTGCTTGTCTCTTCTGTCACCTTGTTTCTCTTGTCTCCCCACTCTTTATCCTTTCTGCCCCCTTTTCCCTTTCTTTATCCTTATCCACTTTCCATTTTCCCATTCTGCCCCCCCGCCCCCCACCACAATCATTTCCCTTGCGCTCTCTTCTGTTTCTCTCTCTTGCTGTCCCCCTTCCTCTCTTGCTTTCCCCTCCCCTTTCTATCTACTCCTGTAGAAGTTGGTTGCTCTCTGAATTAGAGACTGGCTTCATGAGAGTAATTTATTTTCCTGTTCCAAAGTTCTTTCTATGTGGAACTTTTAACTAAAGCAGTTCTCCCAGCTCTCTTTTTGATGATGCCTGGTTTGGAATGGGACTGAGAATTATACAGATAAATGCAGATGGCGTTAATTGAAAGTTTCTTGGAATCTGATAGTTTCTGAACTGCAGTTTCCATGCCAATGCCATGCTAACAAGACAGCTGGTCTAGCCTGAATATTCTGAGTTCAATAGGTTCTGTGTTGCATGTGCAGAATATTGGAATCCGGCATTAGTTTAATTTTGTTTATAAAATTGGAAAATGAAACGTTATAAATGCTACAACATTTGCAGCACAAATGCTACAAATCCTGAAATCGCAGCCCTGCAGTAGAACTCTGATTAAAGAGAACTGAAAATTGATGCCTTGGACCTCTTCCCACTAATTAATTGTTATTGTTTCTTTGACCTTTCATCTTTCATCATTACTGGAAATACATTTGCTTCTCTAGTATCTTTGAAGTGATTGTCAAATCGCATAAGCATTGAACGAGGCATTGATTGAGATGGTACTTACATTCTCAGTGTTGAGGGATCTGGTTTTGCATTTGATGGGTATAGAAGCATATAAAATAGGAGCAGGAGGAGGCCATTTGGCCCTTTGAGCCTTCTGCACCATTTGCCATGATCATAGCTGATCATCCAATTCAGTAGCCTTTCCACCTCCCCCCCCCCCCCCCCATATCCTTTGATCCCCTTTGCCCCAAGAGCACTATCCAACTCCTTGAAAATATATAATGTTTTGGCCTCAACTGTATTTTGTGGTAGCAAATTTCACAGGCTCACCACTCTCTGGGTGAAGAAGTTTCTCCTCATCTCAGTCCTAAAAGGTTTACTCTGCATCTTTAGACTCTGACCCATGGTACACCCACCATCAGGAACATCCTTTTTACTTCTACCCTGTTTTGTTAGTATTTTATAGGTATCTTTATTCTTCTAAGCTCCACGTGAAGTATGGTCACATCTAACTGTCTCAATCTCTCTTCGTACGTCAGTTCTGCCATCCCAGGAATCAGTCTGGTGAACCTTTGCTGCACTCCTTCTATAGCAAGAACATCAAAAAAAATTACAACACAGGAACAGGTCCTTTGGCCCTCCAAGCCTACACCGACCATGCTGCCTGTGTGATTTAAAACCCCCTACCCTTTTGGGGACTACATCCTCATATTCTTCAGATAAGGAGACCAAAATTGCACACAGTATTCCAGGTATGGCCTCACCAAGGCCCTGTATACTTGTAGTAAAACATCCCTGCTCCAGTACTTGAATCCTCCCATTTGCCGTGTTCACTGCCTGCTGCACCTGCATGGTTGCCTTCAGTGACAGGTATATGAGCACACCCAGGTATTCATGTGCATTTCCTTCTCTTAATTTATAGCTATTCAGATCATTTGCTTTCCTGTTTTTACTGTGCATCTGACCAATAAACATGATGTAATGGCGGGAATGGCATGAAGTTGAATTTAAATGATTGATGTTTTGCTCCATGTTCTAGTGCTATTGTAAACTGAATTTGCAATAATTTAACATCTGAATGAACCAATATAAGTAAGCTAACCCATTCCCACCTTGCATTAAGGACATGTAAATCCTGTTTTTACAAAGCAGGGCTCCAGAAACTCATTTCCAACTTTGTCAACAAATAGAGTAATTTTGAGAAATTTGATTTGCTCCCTCCGGCTATCAAGATAAGGAAGTACCTTCAATAAAAAGAGAAAAGCAAGTCCATCTCTTCCTCATCTTCTAGCGTTTTTCCCCCGTTCTGAATGTTGGATTTGGCTGGAATATTGTCTCAGAGGTGTCACATGACTTGCATTGGTGTGCCTATAAGTGCACATTCTTCATGTAAGCCTAGATGTTCACTGCCAACAGGCTATATCCTGCTGAGCTCTGTTATATCATCACTTGATGTTTGCAGATGCATTTTTTCCAGTAATACTGGAGCCCTCCTACCCCTCACCAACTCCCCTTAAAAAGGGCATTTAAGCCAATAGTACAACCTGCCACTATTATCCCCATTTGAAATCTAATTTGAACATATCAAAGCTCCCAAAACGTGTTTTTCCCCCCTTACTCCATATCCCTGTTCTACATTTTAAAGTAAAGTTTTAAAGTTTATTTATTAATCACAAGTAAGGCTTACAATGAAGTTGCTGTGAAATTCCCCTAGTCACCACACTCTGGTGCCTGTTTGGGTCAATGCACCTAACCAGCATGTCTTTCAGACTGTGGGAGGAAACTGGAGCACCCGGAGGAAACTCACGCAGACACGGGAAGAATGTGCAAACTCCACACAGTGACCCAAGTCAGAAATCATACCCGGGTCCCTGGCTGTATGAGGCAGCAGTGCTAACCATGTGCCACCGTGCTGCACCGTCTGTGCGCATTTCTTAGATAAATCTCTTTCAGACAAATTAAAAATTGACTCCAAATAGGTAAGTTAGAACCTGTAATTTCTCTACTCTTATTATAGTCAAATGCTATTCGCAAAGATTCTGTTCAGTCTAGTAAGAGACTACTGTGAGATAGTGGAGAAAATAAAAATATCAGTTGCTGTACGCATTGTTCCAGTTTCAGGCTTCCAGAGAACTAAATTACTCCCATTATAAGGACTTGTCTAGTTTATTTTATTTAGTATGATAAATGCACCAAATGACACCTGCACATGCTAGATGTCTCATGATGTTGTGTAGGTTGAAATGATTTAGGAATTATTCAAGATAGGCAATTTAGCACCAAGATTTTCAAAGCAACTGCAGTAAAACCTTTATTATTCAGCATGCGCAGTGGATGGATTGTGCCAATTAATTGAAAATGTGGATTAACAGAGTTTCAATTACCAATGGAAAACAGTGCAATACTTGTAGTATGAACTAATACATAAGTACTGAGGAGTAAAGAACAGTATTCTTTTTGCTTCAAAATCTTCAAAGGCATGGTTTTGAAATATAAAATAACAGTATAGAGTATTGGTTCTAGATAACTTCATAATTGATTCTGGTAGAGAAAGTGACAATTCTTATTTGGGGAACATCAGGAATTGTGATTAGCAAATGTGCTGATAACATAAATTTTACTGTTTTATCTGCAAGTTTTGACTTTGAGATAATCCTTCCTGAAAGTTTGATTCTAATGAGGGTATCTGAATTTAGTTGGATGCTTGGTTTATTTTGTATATTTATATTAAGTGTTGCCATGGTTCTGGGTCCAGTTCTGTATTGGTGGAGTCCAACTTGTTCCTGGTTGTCACCACAATTTTCTCCCATTCTTCTCACATGAGCAGTGCTATGGAAAATATCCTGGTGCTGAGCATGCAGAACATTTATAGCGGGCACATTAGAAGTTGCAATATTTGTTTATGTGGCTTCCAAAAGCATTTACCTGCAACAAAACTAGCATGCAGACCAGAAGAGCAAGAGGTCAGTGAGAGCACTCCACCCTGAAAGCCTCGGATGAACCTGTGTCCGAGGTCACCATTGCAGATGTCAGAGCAGCCTTCTCGAAGGTCAACCACAGAAAGTGACTAGCCAGGATGGGGTACCAAGATGAGCAGTCAGATCCTGCGCAGATCAGCTCGAAGGGCTATTTATAGACATTTTCAACCTCTCTTTACAACAATCTGAGCTCCTATCTACTTCAAGAAGATGACCATCATCCCAGTACCAAAGAAAAGCCAAACAGCTTATCTTAAAGTGAAGTTTAGAAAGTTTATTTATTAGTCATAAATAAGGCTTACATTAGCACTGCAACAAAATTATTGTGGAATTCCCCTAGTCGCCACACTCCAGTGCCTATTTGGATCAATGCACCTAACCAGCATTTCTTTCAGACTGTGGGAGGAAATCGGAGCAGCTGGAGGAAACCCACGCAGACATGGGGAGAATGTGCAAACTCCACAGAGACAGTGACCCAAGCCAGGAATCGAACCCGGGTCCCTGGCGCTGAGAGACAGCAGTGGCAACCATTGTGCCACTGTGCCACTCTTAATAACTATCATCCGGTGGCTTTGACTTCCATCATTCGAAAGGTTAATCATGGCAAGAATCAATTCTGCCCTCCCGACTGCCTGGATCCATTACAGTTTGCCTACTGTTGTAACAGTTCTGGAGCAAATGTCACCTCCCTGGCCCTGCATTCAACCTTGGAACTCCTAGGTAACAAAGACACCTATGTCAGACTGCTATTTATTGACTACAGCTCAGCCTTCAACACCATTATTCCTAAGAAAATCATCTGCAAACTTTGTGGCCTGGAGCTCGGATCCTCCCTCTGTAACTGGATCTTGAACTTCCTAGCCCGTAATCAGTAAGGATAGGCAACCTATCCACCTCCGTGATAATCCTCAACACCGGTGCCCCACAAGACTGTGTCCTCAGCCCCTTACTATACTCGTTATAGACCTATGATTGTGTGGCCAAATTCCCCTCCAACTCAATTTCAGATTTGCTGATGACACCACTATTGTGGGTTCAGATCTCAATGAGCTTCAGATTTCCTGTCCTGATGCCTCCCATGCCGATACTATAATTAAGAAAGCCCATCAATGCCTCTGTTTTCTCAGGAGACTAAGGAAATTCAGCATGTCAGTTATGACTCTCACCAACTTTTACAGGTGCACCAAATAAAGCATTCTTTCTGGTTGTTTCACAGCTTGGTATGGCTCGTGCTCTGCCCAAGACCGCAAGAAACTGCAAAGGGTCGTGAATGAAGCCCAGTGCATCACTCAAACCAGCCTCCCACCCATTAACACTTCCTGCTGCCTCGGAAAAGCAGCCAACATAATCAAGGACCCTGCGCACCCTGGACGGTACTCTTCTCTCGATACAAAAGTCTGAGGTCATGTCCAACCGACTCAAGACATGCTTCTTCCTTGCAGCCGTCAGACTTTTGAATGGACCCACCTCGCATTGTTGATCTTTCTCTACACCCTAGCTATGACTGTAACACTACATTCTGCTCTCTCTCCTTTCTTTCTCTATGAACTATATGCTTTGTGTGTATAGTGTGCAAGAAACTATACCAACACGTGACAATAATAAATCAAATCAAATCAGAAGGACCCCACATTGGATTCTTGGCCTGTCTTTGCTCATTAGTTTGGGCAGCAGTACGATTAACACTTTTACCTCTAGATCAATGAAGTGAGAAGTTAGTTGAGGTTTCAGCCTTTGTTTACTGTCCATCGACTTGATTCACCACATCAAAGTGTGCATTTTACTTGTAGACAAGAATGATTCTTCAAATGTTTTCCAGAGCTGAATAGCCTGCATATATACATGCTATAAGAACAGAAGAGGGTGGATAAGCTCAAGGATTTGGCTGCATGTGTGCAGAAAGACAGTTAACATTTCAAGTCCGTTTTAATTCGTTCACGGGACATGAGCATCACCAGCTGGCTGGCACTTATTGTCCATCCCTAGTTGTCCGACGGCAGTTGAGAGTCAACCATATTGCTGTGGCTCAGGCAGCACATGTAAGCCAGACTAGGGAAGGACAGCAGATTTCCTGAACCGGATGGGTTTTTCCAACCATTGATAATGGTTTCATGGTCATCAGTAGATCCTTTAATTCCAGATTATTTTATTGAATTCAAATTCCAGCATCTGCCATGGTGGGATTTGAACCCATGAGCCCAAAACTTTCTGGATTAATAGTCTCACAATAATACCATTAGGCCATTGCCTCCCCATATGGCCCTTCTACATGTGCATGCAGTCTAGATCTTGTGTGAAGAGTCATTTGGATGAGATACCACAATAAGTTAGAGCTTTGGAGAGGAGGAACAGTTGGAAGATGAAAGAAAAATTGCTGTGAATCATATAACACTTGGTCCTGGATTATTCCTGCTTGAATCCTTTGTTTGAAGTAATAGACTTCTTTAGACCAGAATGTATTATTTCTGCAAGAAGTTTAAGCCTTTGGATCTCAGTTTTTTATAGAAACCCAGTCATTTTTGGGTGAAACTTGCACTTGTGTTGACCTTGCATAACTATTTATTCCGCCCCATATAATGATTCAAATAAATTGCAATAAGTAAGAAGAGTCCTGAGACTAAAGACTCTGTGCATTCTGGTTATTATACTGTATCTTTGAATTGTATAAATGGCCTGCTTTCGCTAGCAGAAGGTTTAGATCAGAAAACGAAATGTAATGTGCAATGTTTCACTGCTTCAATTTTGAATTCTTCATCCTGATATTTGACCCCTTCAACTACCTGATTGTTTGAGTTCAATACATTAATTACTATAAATTAACAACCAATTATAAAGAAAATTTGATATAAAAGGGTATCAGAAAATATCTTAAATTCACAAATTTGCAATAATCAAACTATCATAAATTCAAATAATTAAAATGTGGAATTATTGTGCTTGTCTTGGTGGCACATATTATGAATGTTGGAAGGTAATATTGGAAAGTGTCTGATCCAAGGTGTCTTTTGTATTTAGTGCCCACGATAATGACGTCAAAGAAGCCAACAAAACCAAAGGACAACAGTCAACTCTACAACAGCAAACAACAGTGCAACAACAACATCAACATCAGTCCTCACCACAGCTCTTGTTCCAACAGGGTCAGTATCAACACTTCACCCAGAACTCCTCCCAGCTCGTACAGTTCCATTCGCCGTTGCAACCTCAGGCTTCGGTTCAGGCCCACAGGAGCCACGTGCAGGGTCGCCGAGCGACCATTGTCTCAGGAAGTACTGGCAGCAGCTATACGCTACAGTCATACCCAGGTTTGCAGGCCAGTCTACAGCCCACAGTAAGGGCTCTGCCTGTTCAGGGACCCATAGCTATGCAGGTTGCCATAACTACAGAGCCCAGACACTGCATTGCTGTGGCCTATGGTAGTAATTTTTTAAGTGGACATCAAACATATGCAACTGGCTGTTTTGACAGATGACAGTAATTGCAATAATGCTTTTTCTCTAAACCATCTTCCCGTCTACTTTTCAACGTTGGAAACCGTCTCTCAGAAGCGATACAATTTATTACACTGATTTAACTTTTTTATTTTTTGATATGCAAAAGAATGCATTTGCCATGCAGCTTTTCTTGTTACAATTTTTTCTGGAAATGTGCTAATTATATTGGACTGAGAATGCCCATTGCTGGTATTCTGAACAAACAGTTTTGAGACTAAATAGTCCAATGGGATGTCAGGAAGCCATATGAAAATATTTTGATAGATTTGGAGAAGACAAGATACTTTTTTGAAGAAAATTTTTAAGCTGCTGCCTTAACTTACATAAAGGGCTGTTATTACTGTGACATTTTTATATTGTTTACTTGAAAGCTATTGGGCAGGGGTGGTTGTCAGGGTGTGAGGGGTCACTTTTTTTTACTTGAAGGCAATGCCGTTAGCCCCACTTGTGTTAATTTAACACATGTTGCCTGCGATGTTTTAGTGTTTTATCCAGGGAGTATTGTGAGACATTTGCTAGTGCAATATGGTTTGTGTCTTAGCTGTACCTTCACTTTAAACTGTTTACGGCACTGTATCCCCTTTCAATTGCATGACAGGCAAGGCAACGTTGCAGCAACTGACTTCTTACATTGACTGCTGCTAATCACAATAACTGTAACCATCCCAGACAATGATTGCCTGCTGCATTTGTGAATTAATACTTTTTCATTTTGGGGTGGGGTGGGCGGGTGGGCGGGCAGGTAGTATGAGAAATGCACTCACTGATTCAATCTACTCATCACTTCAGCAAAGGTAATCTACTGAAAATTCTAAGTTTAGGAACAGAACTGTTTAGAGGATAGATGGTAACATAGAACTGATATTTGAACCTTTTGTTTTGGATTCAACACTGGCTGCTTAGGGAACAAGAGAACTCTGGTTGTACTAATGGTGAAACCAAGAAGCTGGCACAACCAAACAAACTAGGTGAGGATCTCTTGCGCACATAAGGGTAAATTCCTCAATAATTAAAAACTCATTAAGGCCTCTTGAGATTTCACAGAAGGGAAACAAATTAATAAATACCTCTTGTTATTTTTGATGATCAGCATAAATACAAGACAATTACCTCAGGATAACTTGGGTTCTCCCTCCATCTGACCTGAGTTTCACCTCCACAGTATTGAAGATGAAAACTAGCCTTGCTGGAGTGCGACACACCTTGACTATTTACATTTTGGGGCGGTGCGGGAGGGGTGGTTTCTGATGCAGAAGAATCCAAAGAGGCTTTCTTTAACTGCTTTTTGTAAAATGCCTATTTTTGGAATCTTTGTTCAGTTTATTTCCATGGACTTTATTGTAAACTAAGAAATTAAATTCATGCAACTGTATTTAAATCGTAGAATTCAGCTTTCAGATCAGATCCAAAATTTAACAAGCTGTAATCTTCATAACAATCTTGTTTCAGTAAATATTTCATTTTCAATGTAATTTTTAATTGCTCATATTTAAGCTAAGATTACTGCCTAATTGAAGCAAATTCTTATATAGCCTCATCCATCCCTAGTGGGAGGAGTGGTGAGGAGTTTCTACAAGTCACCTGAGATCCCCAGTTTAAAGAAAGGGCTGTCATCTTTGATCTCTATCCTGTAGCCCACTGCAGGAATTGTTCATACGTGGACAGAGTTAAACTTGGCTGTGATCATCTCCCTGATTGAATTGCTCACTAACACTAAGTGTCCAGGTTCATGCTTGAAAAATATCCACTTGGGCAAAGTATCAGGGGTTAACGTTTCTTGTAATGGAGAGTGACAACAAACATATGGCAAGTCCTTTCTTAATTTTCTAAGGAAATTGAGCTGCAATTCTGAACCTATAGCTGAAGGCTGTAGTTTTCTTTTAGATTTGTCAGGAAGGGAGAATTGTTTAAGACTTTACTGTTTTAGTTTTTTCAGTTTTTAATGTAATGGGAGTTTTAGGCTCATGGGGTGAGTGACTTAGTGCAATGATATGTTAGTGTTAGGCATCTAAGTAATCCATTGTTTCTTTGTGTCATGTCAAGGCATGTTCTAATGAAATGTGGTCTTTGTCCATTTCAGCAGTAATTGCTTCCAAGCATGTTCCGTAGGCTTTATCGGGGGCATTTTGGAAGTGAATTCACACTGATGAACATAGCAAATAGTTTAATGACTTGGAGTTCGGTGAAAAACCACCGTAGTTTATACAAATGCTTCAGTGTCAAATAGCGCTGGAAAGTCCCACTCCCAGGAAGTCACTCCAGTTTGGAATATGAACAATACTGTTGCCAAGATGAAACAGCTTTGTGTTTACCCTTGGGTTGTACAGATTAGTCAATTTTAGATGTCATCATCAGATCAAAAATGTACAGCAGTTGATTGAATTGCTGTCTTGTGTTGAGCTGCTACAGTGCACTCCTCGGGATTTGGGGTAGTAAAGAGCAAGCTCTGATTTTGGTTTTAGTTCATTGGCTGACAATGCCATTAGAGGCAGCTGGTATTCATTCAGCGTGCTGTTGTGTTATGATATCATTGCACTTGACATCAAATGTGTGCTGAACCAGCAATTTGTACTTTTTTTTTAAAAATAAATATAGATAGTTTTAATGTGTCCAAAAATCCAACTCTTGATAAATTATTTATTTTTTAAAAAGAAACTTATTAAATGTAACACATTTGGGTGCAGAACTTTTTTTAACCTCTGATCAAATTCTGACCTCAGTCTGCCTGAAGTTCTTGGCTTGTGTTTATTTTTAAAATGTTCAACATAACTAAACAACCTCGTTATAAGACGGATTCATCGAGGAATGACTATCCTGGAGACATTTCACAGTGTTGGACAGTGTGTTTAAAAGTGCCTTCTGCATCTAATTCTTGATATCTTTAACCCTTCGTAGATATAAATTGTCATGCAGGGCAAGATCAAATGTTTACTTCTTTCAAAAATTAAAAAAAATGGATGCCTAATTACTTTTAAGGCTTACAGCCATTTTCTAATTGAGTTTGCATCTTATGAAGTGATCTAAATTTTTTTTTCTTTAAGTGCATGGAATGTGATGGGGGAGTCTGATAAAAGTCATATTGTGTGGCCTGTTCTTTAGGAGATTGGAAATCTTCTGCATACAGACTGGTTAACTAAATGTGATGCTGTCTTTCAAATGCAAACATTGTTTAAAATTTTGAGATGACTAAGCACACAATTGAGGATGCATAATGCATGGTGCTGTGCATACATCCTATTAATTAGATACAGCAACCAGTAACTACTTTACTGACTAGAAGTAGGGTAATACACATTGTATTCGAAGAGACAGGATAATGTAAGATGCATTCTAGTGAATATATGAAGGAATTGTGAAGCAAGTTGCAAATGTGACAATACTGTCAAACCATGAAAAACCAAGTGGAATAACTAGCGACCAAAAAATATTATTGTAGTTCCGATCTTCTGATACAAAGTTAGCTCATTTTATTCCTGTCCAGAGATGTTCTGTTTAAAGGGACCTCTTTAATGGCACAGTATGCCAAATATCCATGTATTCTCAAGAACTGTAAGGCAAGAGTCAAATACCTGCTGAATGATACACTAATATTTGCTAGTAATATTATTTAAATAAATCTTAGACCTGGCTAATTGAAGTTTAAGCAAATATGCTGTAAAATCCTGTGTACTTTTTTAAATAAACGCCAGTCTGTTGATTCCTGTGTTCATTTCGTTATTTCCACTTAAATGTGCCTCAGCAGTGTTAGCAAGTTCCAGAGAACCACCTGGCTTTGAAATCTTGAATAATGTTTCAGTCTGTTATTTTCTAATTTTGTTCTTTTCTGGATCAGTATTGATCTGTTACGTACTGCCCCAAGGTTGAACTTGACTGAGTATTAAAAAGTGTAGACTGAGCTCTAGGCTCCCTAACCATTTTCCAACCCTGTGACTTCTACTGCCTAGAAGGACACGGCAACAGATCAAAAAACAAAGAAAATTACAGCACAGAATCAGGACCTCCAGCCATCCAAGCCTGTACCAACCATGCTGCCTGACTTAACTAAAACCCCTACCTTTCCAGGGACCATATCCCTCTATTCCCATCCTATTCATGTCTTTAAATAAGATAGGCATACCACCTGGAAGGTCCCCTCCAAATCAGTCACTTTAATGGAATTACATTGCCATCCCTTCACTGTCGCTCTAGCAAAATCATGAAACTCCTTCCAGAACAGCATTGTGGATATGCCTATACCACACGGACTGCACTACTTCGAAGATGGCTCAATACCAATCTCTCTAGGGCAATTAATACCAGCCTTGCCAATAATGCCCACATCCCAAGAACGGAAGAAATACCTTGGATGGCTCTGTTGTCAGGGAGGCCTTGACAAGCCTTGACTAGCCTTGACTTTGTGGTAGACATTTCTGAACCGTGAGGAGGCTGAAGTCCAAAAGCAAAGAAAACAATGACAGCAAGCAATTAGATGATTTGGATAGAATTTTAAGCTCTTTAGTTTTGAGCAATAGCCATAGGAAACAGGATATAAAAGCTGCAAGAAAAGTAGCAACAGTCACCAGCTTTGCAGGTTGCAAGTGAGCCTTACTTTTGGCTGTTCATCACTATCCAGTTGAGATAGAGTTTGACTTTGAACCTCTTGGTATTTTTACCTTAAATAAGAAAAATGCCTATTTGAACCTTTGATGCTTGTGATGGTGTTAGGCCTGGTCAAAATGATTTAAAATAACTCTTTGTTCATCTGTGTGGTTTCTGATTGTATTGTTAATGGTTCTGGAATTTCCACGCTATCCTGAGATGTCTGCAAATAGTCTTCAGTGTTGTTAGAAGTACTATAAAAGAAAATTAAATTGTGTAAGCAGCTGGATATAAGCATAGTTCAAAAATAATTTTTTTCTCCACACTGCTTCCGTCACCAAGGTAAATATTCTGTGGCAATGTTTTCCACTCAAACTCCTGCAATATCAATAACTCCAGGGTGATTGACAGCCCAAAGAGATAAAACAAAGAAAATTACAGTACAGGAACAGGCCCCTTCAGCCCTCTTAAGTCTACCAACCATGCTGCCTGTCTAAACTAAAACCCCCTACCCTTCCGAGGGCCATATCCCTCTATTCCCGTCCAATTCATGTATTTGTCCAGATGCCCTTGAACTCCACTATCGTGTCTGCTTCCACTACCTCCCCCGACAGCAAGTTCCAGGCGCCCACCACCCTCTGTGTAAGAAGATGCTACTTAAAGTCACAATATAAAATGAAATAAGAAAAAATTAACAAACCGGCTTGTCAGACTGCCTTCATGTTGCTCTTTGCACCCTTCCAGGTAGCCAACTTTTTTTTTTCTTTTTAAGGTTGATTAAAATGTAATATTTTCCAGATAGTCTCCAAATACAACATAGCTGTACAGCTTTGAAGCATTTACTGAGGTAAGACTGACTCCTTTGACAAAAAGATAGCACTTGATAGAGTATGGCATCAAGGAGTCCTAGTAAAATTGAAATCAATGGTGAAAAAATCCACGTGACTGGATTGATACTGAGTGCAAAGGAAGACATTTGTGGTCACTGGAGTCCAATAGTATCAAAGCATGAGTTCCTCGGTCAATATCCTAGATCCAGCCATTTTCAGTTGCTTCATCATTGACCTTCTCTCTATCATAATGTCAAAAGTGGGGGTGTTCATTGCTGATTGTACAGTGTTCAGACCGGTTTACAATTCCTCGGATAATGAAGTTAATGCCCACAGGTGGTATGACTTGGAAACACCTTGAGTTGATAAAGGGCAAGTAGCATTTGTTCCATACAAAGACCAGATAACAATAATCTCCAACAAGAGAAATGGCATTAAAGTCATCTAATTCCCCATTATCAACGTCCTGGGGACCACCATTGAAGAGAAAATTAACTGGGTTAGTCGCAATAAATATTGTAGCTTCAAGAACAGATCAGGGGCTGGGTGTTCTGTGGCAAGTAACTCTGCTTCTGACTTCACAGTGCATTTTCACCATCTATCAGGCACCATTTAGAAGTGTGATGTAATACTCCCCACATGACTGATTAACGGATCTCCAACAACATTCAAGAAGCTCAACAGCATCCAGAACAAAGCAATCTACTATATGGGTAACCTATTCACTGTCTTATACATTCACTACTTCCACCATCAGCACACTGTGGCTGCAGTGTGTACCAGCTGCAGGACAAGGCTTTGTTGACAGCTCACTTAGGGATACAAAAACAACAAGCCTATGGGAAACTGCCGCTTCCAAGCTGGAATGCATCTCAAGTACATCAGCCACCCTCCAGTAGCTTTGACAACTGCCATTATTTATGTGCTAGTCAATCTTTGACTTTTGACTGAACATAATCCTGCCCTCATTTACTATCCACTTTCCAGAAATTGACATCAGAATGTGATCGAGGATCGAATTGGGGACGTTGATAGTCCATTCTCTGTGTCTCAGGTTCAATACTGACCACTGCAATTATCAGACTCAAGCTTTGAGAAAGAACTGCAGTTCTCAGTATGCAAGTAAAAGGTAGTTGTTTGGCAGATAATGGTATTGTATAGTTGAGAAAAAAAATCAACAGCACCCAAATTGTTATCATTTTATTATAAAATACAGTTGAAATGTATTGCGATACATTCTTAACTTCCAAATGGGTAACTGGAGTTTTGCAGTCTTAAGCAATTTTCTTGCTAATTCTCTTGTAAGCAATGCCACCACATGTAGAGGTCTGTCAGAAAAAAAGAAACAAATTAGCAGATGCCCATTTTTCACTGACCATATTGAGTTCATTTTCTAACTGAAGACACTTACCTCGACAAGATTTCCTCCTTCAATCTCTGAAGTATGATGATAGTTCGGAAAGTCACAAACTATCTTATTTCCTTCCATTTTGACTGTTGCCTAAATTTGGAAAAAACGAAAACTAGATTCAGTACTGAGTTGCGTATTAGTGATATTGACATTCCACCTCATAATAAAATGGCACTTCCCCTGGTTTATTTAGATCAACTAGGCTATGTGTTACTAAAATTCAAACCAGAAGAGATGGATTTGCAACTCTTAAAAATGCGCCCTCAGATGAGAGATGCAGAAACGCTGTTCAATAGAGAAATAAAAAAGTGAATTCCAAGTCTTGTCTGATAGTATTTTGGGGAGAAACTAAGTTTATGCGGTTTAAGTTTACTTATTAGTGTCACAAGTAGGCTTGCATTAGCATTGCAATGAAGTTACTGTGAAAATTCCCTAGTTGCCACATTCCGCTGCCTATTCAGCCACATAGAGAGAATTTAACATGCCAATGCACTGACAGCACGTCTTTTGGACTGAGGAGGGAAATTGGAGCATCGAGAGGAAACCCATGCAGACACAGGGAGAATGTGCAGACACCACAGGAGAGTGACCCAAGCTGGGAATCAAATCTGGATCCCTGGTGCTGTGAGGTAGCAGTGCTACCCACTGTGCCATCCTTAGTGTGGCCCTCAAAGAATAAATATTACAGCCAGATTATTAATTTTAACTAGATTTTCTCTCCCTAGAGACACTGATATATATTGGGGCACAATTTTACAAGCACAGTCCATTAGCGCTTTAATAGTAGGTGGCCATTCAGTATTTGACCACAGCATGCAATACACCTTAGCTCAATACAACCTTCACATGTTTCCCATGCATGCACATTACCAGTAGGTATTGTTGAATGAAAATCTTGCCTGAACTGTCCCCTGTTAACTGGAAGGCCAAACATTTTGGGTCAGCTAGCTCAGCAGGTGATAATAAATGTGCACTTTATTTGCCAGGGTTACTACCTAATTTGATGCATTCTGAAGCAGAGGTGGCCAGCATGACAGAGACCAGAACACTCAAGTCCATTCCACTTGTTTGGGAGGTAGATATCTAACATGATGACTTTTAAATATTATTTCTAAATGCTTTGTTTGCTTGATGGTTAGCAGTGCTGTTTCATTGCGCCAGGGACCCAGATTTGATACATGGCTTGGGTGATTGTGTGGAGACCGCAAGTTCAGCCCATGTCTGTGTGCATTCCCTCTGGGTGCTCCGGTATCCTCCCACAGTCTGAAAGACTTTCTGATTAGCTGCATTGGCCATGCTAAATTCTCCCTCAGTGTACCCGAACAAGTGTTGGAGTGTGGCGACTGGGGGATTTTCACAGTAACTTCATTACAGTGTGAATGTAAGCCTACTTGTGACACTAATAAATAAACTTTATTATATCTGACTGTTGAAGTAATGAAATGCTGAAATAATGTTTTGTGTACAACACAAACGTTTTTCCATGCTCACCTTGAATTTCTTGCCATCCATAGTTTCCATCTCTGATTCCTGGTCAATCACAAATGTGTTCTTCATGGTTTTGCCTCCCGGGTAAACTTGGGACCAGGTGAAATTATTTCCATTTTGGATCACTTCCGTGATAACCTTGGCGTTCCTTCCCTTCTCGATGATATCAGCAGAATATTCTGAGGGTAAATAACTGGTATGTCAGGTTTGATGTTTAGTCCAATCTCCAGTCTCTTGGTATCTAAGTGCACCTTTCCATATTACAGAATGTTGCTGCTTTTTTGGGTTACTCAAACACTTTCTTTCACCAATTTTTTTTCCAAGTAGTTGTTCAAATCCCTAATCAGGTTGTGCCTATCATTTTGTGACCAAAATCAATGAAACACAAGGTTAAAGAAAAGAAAGAGTTATTATTGAGAAAACGATGGATACGGAAAGGAATTGTCATGCTGGGGGTGGAGAAATATTGGCTGCAATGCCTCCAGCTTTAGCTTTTGGCTCAATCTGATTTACAGTAATCAGATGAATTCCAATGCAAATTGGTCATTTTTGCAGATGACTGGACCAAAATCTGAGAGGGCCAAACAATGACAGATAAATCTTAATTCAGACACGTGTGAAATACTGCATGTAAAATGGCACAGTGGATGACAAAAATACCCTAAGAATGTTGAACCAGTTGAGGATGAGCCTGTGCAAGAAATCTAGAGGCCCTAATTGAATTAACATCTTGAACCGATGTAGGACAGCAGTCAACAAAACCAATAGACTGTTAAACCACAATAACTGAAGCAATAGAATATAGCTGAGCAGAAGCTGTGATAAATTGCCCAGGGTTCTCGCCGGCCCTCGCCTTGAGCACAAAGCAAAGTACTGTGGGTACTGGAATCTGAAACAAAAACAGAAAATGCTGGAGTAACTCAGCAGAACTGACAGCATCTGTGGAGACCTGCTGAGTTTCTCCAACATTTTCTGTTTTTGTTTCATCTTGAGTACTTGTCTTGTTTAGTCACCGAGAAACAACAGGAACATTCAACTGCTGAAGACAGTGCAAAAACAAGCATAATCCTACACATGCTAGGGACTGCATTTTGAGAAAAGAGAGGAGACACTTGGACTTTTTTTCCTGGCATGGACACATCCAAGATCTTATCCTGACGACTATAAGGTGAAACCTTGAGGCTGATCTGACTCTATAAAGTTAAACACCGGCCCATGTCTCATCTGTGGATTTTTCAAGTTGAATAATGTTCTTAATCTATAGGCACTGCCAAAAGCAAACCATTCTGTTCAAATATTCATGTTTATTGAGTTCTCAAACGAGAATGAAATGGACAGGGTGTCTATTGGTCACTTTAAAATGAATCTTTCCTGTTACTGGTTTGGACTGGGAGGTGGGGGTACGGGGTGGGGGGGGTGCGGTGTATCAATTTTCAAGACCAGCCAGATACAAAATAAACCCATTCTGAGGACACTGCTGAAATGACAGATGGATGGAACAATATGAGTGATGGGTTAATCTTGACACATTGTCACTGTTCACAGCTACACAACAGGGTATTTTACAGAATGAAAAGATCCTCTCCAGCAACCTCTGGAGCACATTTGTATTGCAGTCCAACATATGCTGCACCTCACATTTTATTCATACTTCCACCCAGTGACAAATCACCATTTGCATTGACATCTATGTTTCTTGGTAGAAAACTGCTATAAAAAAATCTCAAATCCTTTGCAGTGAAGTTCAACTCGGTAAGCCGAATGGGATCAACATTTGTAAAATTAACATCACTAGAAACACCATTTGTTGCAACATTGTTTGACCAAAGCTATTACTATCAATTAGCGTAACTTACTTAGAACCTTCATGAACTCATCGTAGTTTTCCTGACTTGCAACTTCATACTTGCCGCTGAAAGCCATAATGACGGAGCAGAAATCAGGCACTCAATAAGTTTGGAAATAAAGAAGCCAGTGAATATAGTGACCAGTCTGCCTGGTATTTATACACATGGAGCAGTCACACCCTAATGATTTATTAACCAAATTTTTATGTTCCTGTGTACAATATTATGAGGTAATTACATAATTTTTATGGCATAAAATGTACAATGCACTGAAAATGTCATTGACATGGATGTCATTGTCCTTGATGCTAACTCTACTAAAGATGAAGACATCTATCTTTATAAATACAAAAAAAGGTTGTAAATGCACAGCATGGTGAGCCAACTGAAGGACAGACAAATAAAAAGTACTGGGAGGTGGTGCTTCATCAGAATTCTGTTGGAGCAGATTGCACAAACATTCATCAGTCAATCCATAGAATCATACAAAGGTAGAATTATGCAACACAGGAAGACGTGATACACCCTCTCAATGCCTATGTTGACTCTTTGAAATAGTTGTCCACTTATAGTTCCCCCCCCCCCCCCCCTCCCCCTAGTTTGCAGGACTATTTCTTCATAGCCCTGCAAACTAAGTGACCTCCATCTGGGCAGTCAAAACCAATTCCGGACAGGCAGCACAGTTCCACAGTGCTTGGCACTGCTGCCTCACAGCGCCAGGGGCCCAGGTTCAATTCCGGCCTTGGGTCACTGTGTGCGTGTAGTTTGCACATTCTCCCCGTGTCTGTGTGGTTTTCCTTCGGGTGCTCTGGTTTCCTCCCACAGTCAAAAGATATGTGGGTTAGGCTGATTAGCCATGCTAAATTGACCCTAGTGTCAAGGGGATTAGCAAGGTAAATGTGTGGGGTTACAGGAATACAGCCAGGGTGGAATTGTGGTCAGTGCAGACTTGATGGGCTGAATAGCGTCCTTCTGCACTGTAGAGATTCTATGATTTTGATCTCTTGTTGAAAACTCCACATGTCCTTTAGAATGTTGGAAGGTGGTCAGCAACAGGGACCCCCCGGTTCATTTTTTACTTTTATTGGCCTATGTGGCATTGCTGTAGACCCCCCCAAACTGAAGGCAGGGAACGTAGCACAGAACAAGAACGAAACATTGAACCACTTGGTTCCTGGAACAGCTCCACGTCATCTCTAATCTGAAGCTGTTGGGATGGAGATGGTAATGGTAATTCTCTAATGAATGTATTATTCAAGTGTTGGACAGTTATTGGCTCATCACACACATGCATGCATGTGCACGTTAACACATACAAAAACTAGTCCATTGTGGGGAAATCCCCCATTTTTATTTTTGTGTGATTGTTTTACAGTGTCAGATTGGCATGAGATGAAAATTTGAAGGGAAATGTTGATTTTGAATCTGTAGTTCTGACAGCCCTCCTCCAATCAAGTTTCCTTGTGTCATTTCTGGATATAGGGAAGGCAGAAACCAGTCTCCAGTTTCCACATAGACTCTGTTCTTCAGTCACTGACTCCATTCAATGGCATTGCCATCATCAAGTCATCCTGCATCAACATCCGGGGGCTTAACGTTGACTAGAAGCTTAACTGGACCAGTGACATAAATATTCTGGCTATAAGGGCAAGTCAGATACTGGGAATTCTGTGCTGAGTCATTCATCACCTGAGTCCCTAATGCTTGCCCACCATCTACAAGGGATAAGTCAGGAGTGTGATGCAACACTCTCCATTTGCCTGGACGAGTGCAGCTCTAGCAACGCTCAATGTGCTCAATACCATACAGGAAAAAGCAACCTGCTTGATCAGTACCCCACCCACCACACAGAAGTGGTGTGCACACAGTGACAAGAGTGTGTATCGTGTACAAGATGGACTGTGACAACACACAGCCTTCTTCAAAAGCATCTTTTATAACCACAAAAACTGCAACAGGCACATGGAAACATCCCTTTCAAGACACATACCATCCTGATGTGGAACTAAAACACTGTCCCTTTACTGTTATTGGGACAAAGACTTGGAATGCCATCCCTAACTGCACTGTGGGTGTACCTACACCACATAAACTGCAACAGTTTAAGGAGGTGACTCACTACCACCTTCTCAGGGGCAATTAGGGATGGGCAATAAATGTGAGCCTAGTGATGCCCACAGAAAAATGTAAAAAAAATCTCTCTTGAGTACTGGTACTGGCGTAGGCTGATGGGAGCAAACAGAGTTAAACTGTCTTGAGCAGATTAATATTATGCAATGCCTGGATTCACAACCATTCCATGGTTTTTCATAGTTTTATTTTGTGTAATAAATATACATTTCACAATAAAAATACAAAGTGGAACTATGTTTCCAGAATTTACTCTCAATATCATCCAACTTTTGTGTTTTTGCCCTTTTAATTACCTATAGTGACTTTGATATAAATTCCATTGCATTTTGTTTTATTTCATTTAATGTTACTGTCTGAGGCACTAGGTAATATTATTTCTGGTGGTGAGAGTCAAGGGCTGATCCGAATATTGGATGGACAAGACAAATCTTATATGTATGTAAAGCTCAAATCAGCATGATGTCTCATCACGTCACAGTAAGTCAAAAGTCTCTGTAACATGAAGAGTGTCTCCTCAGTCTCTGCCACTGCGAACACTGAACAACCTTTCTGACAATGGCGGGGTGTCTGTTCACAGTTTATGTGTTCCCACCTTTCACCAAATCCTGGCTATACAGATTACAGTGCAGAAATGAGACCATGTCTTGTATCTTGCCACTTAACAGGTTAAAACAGAATGATGCAACATTAAGCAATACGGATCAGGAATATTCCAAAAATTGGTCTGTGCTGAGTTCCTTCCTTACCTGGAGGGGGACAGTAGGGATGATCTCAGTGACTTTGGGTATAAGAGGGAATAAACCAACCTGATGAATATTGTAAAGATGCACTGTCACATTTTTTGAATGCAAAAGAATTATACAGCAGCCTCACAGTTGCAGTTTGCTTCTCTACAGGTCTCCTGCCTAAGAGGGCCCTCCGCTGATTACCCACTTCGAGTCACAATTGGTCAACCACACTAGGTGACCCTTTTCTGCTGCGTTGCCCTTAAAGGGGCAATCACCACAAATACCCACTGGAATTGCTGGAAAATTTGTGCTGCCAAAGTTGGGGAAGGAATTGACTTGTCCATCTTTCACTGCCTCGCTGTCAAACTGCTGCTAACTGCCTCGACCGAGCTTTGGGGCAAGCAACTGGAGGCTTGTTGCTCCTTCAGGAATTAAACTCCTGAACTCCAGCAGGAGCCAACATTTCTAGGGGAGGATGGAAAAAGAAACTTGTGAATGAACAGTCACCACCTCATTTAATATGTGATGAGTAGGCTTCTGTCTACTGCTGGCCACTATTATTTTGACCAGGTTGCCAAACAATGAAGCTTTAACTTTTCACTCTCACCAGTTGCATCAGTGAGTACTTTGAGAAATCTTGAGTGGCTGCGGGAGGGACTGAATCCTTTCAGTTCAGGGAAGTAAGCTGACAGTTTGAACATTGTCTCAGAAATGCATGGCATGAGGACAGAGCCAGATCCATTCATCTTGTTAGAGCAGATAAGAACCAATGTAGAAATGACTGCAAATGGCTGAAAATTAAAATAAAGTTGTGTAATAATCTTGCCACAAGATCACATTAGAAGTTTCCTGAGGTCAGTGCACTACAGCACAAGAGCTCGAGTGTAATAAAAGTACATCTCTTCCACTGACGAGGCCATTGACTCGGTGCTGCATATTAATTCCATCTTTATTGCTTAGTTATAACAATTACTGCTTTTTATAGCTCCATTCATGGTAAAGATGAAGATACAAGTGAAACTGATTTCCTCGACCTTCAGAATTGGTCACACTGTTGAAATGATGAGCTTGCTTTAGCATGCAGGCTGCTCACTGAGTCTCCACAAGGATGAAGTCATTCACCACCTCTACTACCACCTCTGGCATCCTGTTCCACCCTCTGTGTGAAAAAATTGCCTCTCTGGACTCTTTTGTATATCTTCCTCTCACCTTAAATCTACACCCTCTAGTTTTAGACCCTACCTTTGGGAAAAGATATTGACTATCTATGCCCCTCATTATTTTATAGACCTCTATAGGATCACCCTGAGGCCTCCTACGCTCCAAAGAAAAAAGTCCCCGTCTATCCAGTCTCTCCTTATAACTCAAACCATCAGTCCTGGTAGTATCCTACTAAATTTTTTCAGCACTCTTTCTAGTTTAATAGTATCCTTTCTAATATAAGATGACCAGAACTGTACATTGTATCCCAAGTGTGGCCTTACCAATGTCTTGTACAACTTCAACAAGACGCCCCAACTCCTGTAATTACTTACTTTTTCTCAGGTCAGAAATGTCAGATATGACAAACACAAGGGGTCACAAGTTCAAGGTAAGGGGGGCAAGGTACAATACAGATATGCGAGGGATGTTTTTTCACACAGAGGGTGGTGAGGTCCTGGAATGCACTATCAAGCAAGGTGGTTGAGGCGGACACACTAGGATCATTTAGAACTTATCTAGATAGCCACATGAACAGACTGGGAATAGAGGAATGCAAACGGATGGTCTAATTAGGAACATATGATTGGTGCAGATTTGAAGGGCCGAAGGGCCTGTTCCTGTGTTGTTTTGTTCTTTGTTCTTTATTCTTTGTATTCAATGTTCTGACCAATGAAACCAAGCATGCTGAATGTTTTCTTCACCACTCTATCCACCTTTGACTCCACTTGCAAGGGCTCATGAACCTGTACCCCTAGATCTCTTTGTTCTATAACTCTCCCTAATGCCCTATCATTAACTAAGTCCTGCCCTGGTTCAATCTACCAAAATGCATCACCATGCATTCATCTAAATTAAATACCACCTGCCATTCATCAGACAATTGGCCCAATTGATCAAGGTCCCCACTGCTGGTCACAGGCTTCCAATTTGAAAAACAACCCTCTACAACTATCCACTGTCTTCTGTGATCAAGCCAATTTTGTATCCATATGGTTACCCTCACCCTAGATCCCATGAGATTTAACCTTATGCAGCAACCTACCATGCGATATCTTGTCAAAAGCCTTGCTAAAGTCCAAGTTGGGGGTAGGGTGTTAGCGTGGATAGAGGATTGGTTGTCAAATAGGAGGCAGAGAGTGGGGGTCAATGGGTGCTATTCGGATTGGCGGTTGGTGACTAGTGGGGTGCCCCAGGGGTCGGTGCTGGGGCCTCAGCTATTTACCATTTATATAGATGATCTGGAGGAGGGAACCGAGTGTAGGGTGTCGAAATTTGCTGATGACACCAAGATTGGGGGAAAGGCAAATTGTGCGGAGGGTGTGGAGAGTCTGCAGAAGGATCTAGATAGGCTGGGCGAATGGGCCAGGAAATGGCAAATGGAATTTAATGTTGGCAAGTGTGAGGTGGTCCACTTTGGTAGGAAGAATGGTAGGAAGGACTATTACTTACGTGGCGAAAAGCTGCAGCAGGCGACGGTGCAGAGGGACCTCGGGGTCCTTGTGCATGAGTCGCAAAAACCCAGCCTGCAGGTGCAGCAGGTGGTCAGGAAGGCGAATGGGATGCTGGCCTTCATAGCGAGGGGGATTGAATATAAAAGTAGGGAGGTCTTGCTGCAGCTGTATAGGGCATTGGTGAGGCCGCAGCTGGAGTACTGTGTGCAGTTTTGGGCGCCGCACCTGCGCAAGGATGTTTTGGCCTTGGAGGGAGTGCAGAGGAGGTTTACTAGGCTGATACCGGAGTTGAGGGGGTTGAGCTATGAGGAGAGGCTGAATAAACTAGGCTTGTACTCGTTAGAGTTTAGAAGAATGAGGGGAGATCTCATTGAGACGTATAAGATGATGAATGGGATGGATAGGATAGAGGTGGAAAGACTATTCCCGCTCAAAAAAGACAGTAGGACTAGGGGGCACAGCCTCAAGATAAAGGGGGGGCGGTTCAGAACGGAGTTGAGGAGGAACTTCTTCACTCAAAGGGTGGTGAATCTCTGGAATTCTCTGCCCGTTGAAGTGGTGGAGGCTGCCTCGCTAAATATTTTTAAGAAGCGGGTTGATGGGTTTTTGATAAGAGAGGGGATTAAGGGTTATGGGGAGAGGGCGGGAAAGTGGAACTGAGCCACGACAGATCAGCCATGATCTTATTGAATGGCGGGGCAGGCTCGAAGGGCCAGATGGCCTACTCCTGCTCCTATTTCTTATGTTCTTATGTAGACAACAGCAATTGCACTGTCCTCATCTACCTTCTCGGTTACTCCTTCAGAAAACTCAACTAAACCCATCTTCCTCCATTTGTGACAGAGCAGCTAATAACAACTCTGATATCTCATTCTCTTGCAAGGTTGAGCTTGGAAACCCAATCCCTGCAGATTCATTGGCATGAAACAACTTCCTAGTTCTGTGACACAAAGCAAAGGCAAACTATTACCCTGATCTATTCATTACATATAGGCTGGAACTCTCCCATCTCGCCTGCCATGGAATCGGAGCAAGCGAGAGTCCGACAAAAGAAATCTCTGTTGGCTTTGGGCGGGAATTCCCGGTCTTGCCTGAGCGAGGCCATAAACTCCTGCCCATTATCTTTTGGCGCAGGGACACAAGTAGGCTATCAGCTCATTCAATTTACTCAGCTACTCAACTCAATCATGGCTGTTATGTTCCTCAACACCATAGAGCTGCCTTGCCTCCATATCCTTTGATATTCTTGTCTAACAATGTCAATACAGTCTTAAAAGGGTTAAATTGAGCCCACATCCTCAGTTTTTTGCACAAGGTAGTCCCAGATTTTCATTACCCTTTTGTGTGGGAAAAATTTCCTGCTCAGTTAAATCCCTCCTAAATGGCCCAGCCCTAACTTTAATATGATGTCCAAGTGTTGTCCAACTAAGCCTGGAGTCATTACTGAAGGCTTAATAGCTGATGGTCTGATCCCATGATATCTGTTACTACATTTACTATAAATGATTTGGTGCACAGTTGTTGAGTATCTCAGTTTGCAGATTTGCAATAGCAGCTGTGCCAGATGTTCCAGGGACCCGGAAGCCACCATGAACAGGCGAAGCAGGGAAGAAGGTGAGAGAGGGGGAGAGTCGGGGGGTGCGGGGGGGGGTGGGGGGGAGGCGGGGGAGAGTGGTGGTTTAGGTTAAAGGGGGAATTGGGTTTGGATTTTGAGTGGGGCAGGAGGCATGATGGATTGGGAGAAGGGCTTAAGAGACAGCCTGTGGGTTGAGGGGGAAAGAGGAGTTCTATGCGGTGGGGATGGGGATTAGGGAACCTCATAGGGGGAGGTTGGGTAGAGAGATTGTAAATGCCCTAGGGATGTGATTCGTCAGGAGATGGGGGTTCTGGAGTTTGATTTGATTTGATATATTATTGTCACATGTATTAGTATGCAGTGAAAAGTATTGTTTCTTGCACACTATACAAACAAAGCATATCATACATAGAGAAGAAAAGGAGTGGTTGCAGAATATAATGTGATAGCTAAGGTGTAGAGAAAGATCAACTTAATATTAGGTATGTCCATTCAAAGGTCTGACGGCAACAAGGAAGAAGCTGTTCTTGAGTCGATTGGTACGTGACTTCAGACTTATGTATCTTTTTCCTGTGTGGGTCTCGGTCTGGCTGTTTAACATAGTTATACTGAAGTTACAAGTGCTTTTATTTCTTCTAACTGTTTCAGAGTAACTTTGGTGTAACTGGCAGAATCACCTGAAGTTAGCAATTTAAATCCCTTTGTGGGATGGTTCTCAGCGCAGTGCAATTGTCCAGCACTTTTGGACATTTGCCATGTAAACCCTTGCGTGGGAACTTCTGAGAGGAATTTCCTGGGTGGCACATAGAACTCTCACAGTGCAGAAGTAGGCCATTCGGCCCATCAAGTCTGCACTGATCACAATCCCACCCAGGCCCTATCTATCTCTGTGGCATGGTGGCACAATGGTCAGCACTGCTGCCTCACAGCGTCAGGGACCTGGGTTCGATTCCTGGCTTGGGTGACTGTGCAGAATCTGCACTTTTAGTGCGGAGCCTGCACATTCTCCTCGTGTCTTTGTGGGTTTCCTCCCACTGTCTGAAAGACATGCACCGGCTATGCCGAATTCTTCCTCGCCAGACTGTGGCGACTAAGGGATTTTCATTGTAACTTCATTGCAGTGTGAATATAAGCCCAATTGTGACGATAATAAATAAATTTTAAACTCTCTTTGGGTGCCCCAATGCTTTTCCAGTGTTGAGAAGTCTGTCTCAGCTCAAAGATCAAGATTAACCACTTGGTTGCTCTAGATATTGTATGTCAGAAAATTGGTGAAAACTCTTGAAATTTAATAGGAGAACCCTTTTTGGAGGATACTCCAGTTGTCCCTTAGTAACTTGGAATTCCTTGTTGCTTGTATTTCCCTTTGTTAACAATAGATGGGGTTGAATTGGAAAACTACAAACTTTTGAATTTGTCTGGCTGAATTCCAACATGCAAAATCCATATTTATAATTATAAATACAAAAATTTCTTTCCCTTTGGAAACTTTCCACTGTACACTTTAGATAATTAAACAAAACAACATAGAATTTTCTCAGTCACATGGCCTAATTATTTTTATCTGCTAATTTTTTCCTCTCTGTTTCTCCCTCATGGAGGCTTTGATGTTTTCATGCAGAACATTTCCAGGATCGCTCTTCAACCTCTAAGTGGCTTTTATTTATGTTTGACAATGACCATGGGTAGGCTGGGTGACTGAGAGCATTCCCCTGCCTCACCCGGTAATGTGTGTAGGTGCTGATCCCACAGGGCCTCTGGACAATGAACGGAAACAGCAGTGAAATGGTCTTTGCATTTACAAAGCAGTTTCCTCCACTGTTGTACATTGCTTCACAACCAGTGAAGAGCTTTTGAAGTGTTGTCGCTGTTGCAATGTAGGAAATGTAACTGCCAACTAGTGCACAGCAAGTTCCTACAAACAGTAATGTAATAATGGCTAGGCAATCTGTCTTTGTGACATTGATTGATGGATAAATATTGGCCATACACCATGGATGACTCCCCCACTCTTATTCAAAATAATGCCATGGGATCTTTAATATTCACCCAAGTAGGCAATGAAAGCACTGCCACCATTCTCCTTTGAGATCAGCTGAGAGGCAGGGTGGCACAGTGGTTAGCATTGCAGCCTCACAGTGCTAGGGATCCTGGTTCGATTCCTGGCTTGGCTCATTGTCTGCGTACAGTTTGCAAATTCTCCCCATGTCTGCGTGGGTTTCTTTTGGGTTTTCCAGTTCCCTCCCAGTCCAAACATGTGCAGGGTCAGGTGGATTGGCCATGCTAAATTGCCCATAGTGTCATAGGGATTAGCAGGGTAAATGCATGAGGTTATGGGGATTGGGCTGAGTGGGATTGTGGTTAGTGCAGACTCAATGGGCCGATTGGCCTCCTTCTGCACTGTAGGGATTCTATGGAACAGACTGGAGAAGGAATCTGGATCTGCTTTAGTCCCAAAATGTTTAAGTACTCATAGGGTCAGTTCACCAAGATGGCTGAGAAGCTAACCCCTCTCCCAGCTTGTGATTTATCATTTATTGAATTTTATAAACCAACTGAAAATACTTAAAATGTGTACCTCAGATAAGATGTTAAAGTCCTATTTGCCTGCTTGGGTGAATGTTAAAGATACCATGGCATTATTTAGAAAAAGAGTGGAGGAGTCATCCATGGTGTATGGCCAATATTTATCTGTCAATCAACATCACAAAGACAGATTCCCTGGCCATTATCACATTGCTGTTTGTGGAATCTTGCTATGCACAAGTTGGCTGTCGCATTTCCTACACTTCAAAAGTACTTCATTGGTCGTAAAGCAATTTGCAACATACAATGGAGGAAACTGCTTTGTAAATGCAAGTTTTTCTGTTTTTTTTGGTGAGAATATTTGTATGAAATTACAAACTGCATGAATTAACTGGGTGAATAATTTTGAAACGACATTGTCCAGAGCTGCCTGTATCATCAAGTCACAGACAGAGGGAAGTTCTGTGTTAGTGAAGGAAAGATCTATTGCAAAGAAAAGAATTCCTCACAGCAACCAGAGGTAGTTTGTTCTCTCATTCCTTTGTTCTTTCATGTGGCTTTAAGCATTTTGCAAGCTTTGCTCCATTGTAGGAGATCCATCATGAGGTCTCCACAGAAAAATGTTATTTGTCAGAGAGTCAGTGCAGACTTGATGGGCTGAGTGGCCTCCTCCTGCACTGTAGGGATTCTATGATTCTATGATGATTCTATTGGTACTTTTTCCACAAGCGTTTTCCTACATTTGGGCATAGTACAGGTTCAGCTAAAGACCTGAGGGCAAATGAATATTTGTGGCTGCAGTGTGCTGTTCTGACTTCCTGCCTTTCAGTTCTTATTTTTAATTAAGAGTCTTGCTATTTTCCCCTCTCTGATGTTTACCACATGGCTGATTATTGAAGTTATCTATGGAGAGAGTATACAACATTCCTGGTCTCTTCTTTTAGGCTTATGGAGGTTAATAACCCCAAAGCCGAGACCCTTTGTGATTGCTCACAGAATGAGCCACATCTGACCCAGATTCTAGTGCTTGACTAGGTTATTCTCTAGGGATGATGGTGCAGAGTTGAGGGGGGCTAGTGTTGACAACCCTTCCCTTTTTTAAAATGTATTCTTTCACAGGATATGGAGGTCACAGACAAGACCAGCATTTGTTGTTCGTCCCCAATTGTCTTTGAACTAAGTGGCTGACTAAACCATTTCTGGGTGAACTACTTTGCTTTGAGTCTGGAGTCACATGTAGGCCAGATGGGATAAAAATGGCAGATTTCTTTCCCTAAAGGACTCAATGAACCAGATAAGTTTTTACAACAATGGTTTCTAAAAAAAATCACATTTTACCACCTGCCATGACAGAACTTGAACCCATGTCCCTAGAGCATTATCCTGTGTCTCTGGATTAACTGTCTAGTGACAATAACACTAGACCACCACCTCCACACTGTAGCCTGGATTCACATGTTGGGCCAGACCAGGTATGGAAATGGAAAGCTTCCTTCCAGGTGAGTTTTTATGACAATTGATGATGATGTCAAGATCACAATTACTGAGACTAGTGTTCAGTTCCAGATTGAATGGTGAAATTTGAAACTGTGACTTCAGAACATTAGCCTGGCCTCTAGAACCATAGAATCATAGAACATTACAGAAACAGGCCTTTTGGCCCTTCTTGGCTGTGCTGAACCATTTTTCTGCCTTGTCCCACTGACCTGCACCTGAACCATATCCCTCCACACCCTCTTATCCATGTACCTGTCCAAGTTTTTCTTAAATGTTAAAAGTGAGCCCGCTTTCACCACTTCATCTGGCAGCTCATTCCACACTCCCACCACTCTCTGTGTGAAGAAGCCTCCGCTAATATTCCCTTTAAACGTTTCCTCCTTCGCCCTTAACCCATGTCCTCTAGTTTTTTTCTCCCCTAACCTCAGTGGAAAAAGCCTGCTTGCATTCGCTCTATCTATATCCATCATAATTTTATATACCTCTATCAAATCTCCCCCCATTTTTCTATGCTCCAGGGAATCAAGTCCTACCCTATTCAACCTTTCTCTGTAACTCAGTTTCTCAAGTCCCGGCAAGATCCTTGTAAATCTTCTCTGCACTCTTCAACCTTATTAATATCCTTCCTGTAATTAGGTGACCAAAACTGCACACAATACTCTAAAGTCGGCCTCACCAATGTCTTATACAACCTTGCCATAATATTCCAACTCTTATACTCAATACTTTGATTTATAAAGACCAATGTACCAAGAGCACTCTTTACGACCTTATCTACCTGTGACGTCACTTTTAGGGAATTATGTATCTGTATTCCCAGATCCCTGTGTTCTACTGCACTCTTCAGTGTCCTACCATTTACCTTGTATGTTCTAACTTGGTTTGTCCTTCCAAAGTGCAATAGATTCCTAGTCCAGTGAAATTCCGACCACACTACCATCTCCTGATAGTAATCAATTTTGGATCTTACTGAAGAGTTCTATCCTCCTGAGCAACAGGGTTTGGGGGATGGAATAAAGTCGACTACACTGAACTTTATGTCCCATTCCATCAGATTTAAGCACTCAAAGTGAAATTGTCAGCAAATCTCAGAAAGAGATATAGTTACAGCTACCATGCTGGTAGTCTATTCAATGAGATATACTGTCCTGGATCCTTGCGGAAGTTGGGAATTCATTTGGAAGATGGCTGCAACAACTTGCATTTCTGTGGCTCCTTTAATGCAGCAAAACATCCCATGGTACTCCTCGAGAGCATTATCAGACAACATTTGATACCAGTGAGGAGATGGTAAAACAGATAATCAAAGGCTTCATCAAAGAGGCAGAATGTAAGGAGTGTCTTAAAGGAGAAGAGTGAAGTAGAGAATCAGAGAGGTTTCGGGAAGATGTTTTAGAGCTTTTTTTTCACTTGTGAGTGGCTTGTGAGGCCATTTTAGAGGGCGTTTAAGAGTCAACCACATCGCTGTGGGTCTGGAGTCAGAGACCAGGTCAGATTGGCAGATTTCCTTCCCTAAAGAACATCAGTGAACCAGACGGGCTTTTATGATAATCGACCTTGACGCTGGTTTCATAGTCATCTTTAAATTTTTAATTCCTGATTTTTATTGAATTCAAATTTCACCATCTGTCAACATTTGAACCTGGGCCCCCAGAGCATACTCTGGGTCCCTGGTCTACTAGTCCAGTGATAATACCATTAGGCCACTCTCTCCCCTTGTTCAGATTTAGAGTCTAGGAGGCTGAGAATATGGGTACCAATGATCAAGAAATGTGCACAAGGCCAGAATTAGAGGAGTGGGACTACTCAAATATGTACAGAGCTGGAGAAGATTATAGAATGAGGGAGGGTGGAGACCATAAAGTAATTTGAAGATGTGAATGACAATTTTAAAATTGAGGTATTACTGGATTGGGAGCCAATATAGGTCAATGAGCACAGATATGATGGATGAATGAAACTTGGTGTGAGCTAGGGTATGTGTGATAGAATTTAGGATGAGCTCAAGTTTATGGAGGGTGAGTGTTGGAGGACCAGTCAAGGATGATTTGGAATATTTAAATCTCAAGGTAATGAGGCTGTGGATAAGGGGTTCTGCAGCAGACGGGTTGAAGCAGGGATAAAGTGTGCTGTTGTTATGGAGGTGGAACTGGTTGTTTTGGTGATGGAACAGAAATGTGGTTGAGAGCTCTTCTTAGGATCAAATATGACATGAAGTTTGTGAAAGGCTGCTGCAACCTGTCAGGGAGAAGATATTCAAGGGCTTTGAGGGGAAAAATGGGATGTTAGGGTTGGGGCAGTAGTTTGCAAGGTCAAAGAGCTCCAGGATGGATTTTCTAATTGGTAAGGGGAAGTGATGGTGATGGTCATTATAAAAAGGTCTGGAACATTTACAATGTTAGCTAACGTGGGTCGGAAAGGCCAACAATTTAGCAGGAATTAAATCAAGGAAGCAGGAGGCAGGGTTTCTGGAGAAGACAATATCTAAATGGTCATGAGAGAAGATGGTAGAAAATAGAGAAAAATGCAGCTTTGAAGTTTAGGCAGGAGGGAGCCAGGCAGTAGTCATGGTGGAGGGAGAGGGGTTAGGTTTAGGTGGGTAGGAAAGGGGAAAGTGGTGACACAGATAGTCTCCACAGAGAGGCCCATGAGCTCCTCACTTATTGTTGGAGATCGGGATGGGGTGGGGGCGGGTGGTGGAGTAGAGAAAGGGGTTTAAAGCGTTGTTTGGAAAGTGGAATAGTCACAAGAACTGCCAAAGATCATTAACAGAGCCAACACAATCCCAAAAAAAAACAGATGCCTCAGCAGCAACTGCCAAATAAAGACCACCATCATTTAACATTTTTCAGTATATTGGATTCCTACCAATGTTTGTGGATCATGTACTGCTTTAGATTATGTTTCTGTGAAAACTGAAGCTTCATAGCCTTATCTAGGCTACATGCAATAAAAACTTGGAAGGACATGAACTTGCAAATAGATCCTGTCTTCCAAGCTATAGGGGGAAGGAGCTAAACAAAAGTGTGATTTTTATCTCCAGTGACATAATTACAAATTGCTGAAGCAACAAGTGAGCACTGAATTCTGCAGCTGTTCCCTCGGGGGACCTGAAGAATGATCCATTGTTTTATTTTTATTCAGACAGACTTTTGGAAATCTGCATTTGATGCTAAAATGTTAGAGCACACCAAATCCCCACATGATTCGAGCAACAATAATGGAATATTATCTGTGCAAAACTCTACATTTCAGAAATGACAGATCAGACAAAGGCTGTCCCTTGTGATTTCATCCAGCACATCACAAATTTGGAGAAAATGTCTGCTTTGCCTTGATGTGAGAGTGTTAGTTTGAATATAATATAAATTTTAGCCAGCTTGCCAAACACAGGTAGCAATAATGCAAAAAGTAATGCTTCGAGTCTGTGTGGATCTCCTTCAGGACTTGAAACATTGGGCGGGATTTTATGTCCTCGCTCGCCCTGAAACTGTAAAACCCCACCTGAGGTCAATGGACCTTCCCATGCTCCGCCCCTCGCCCACTCCGGTTCCCGTGGTGGGCAGGCCAGTAAAATTCTGACCATTAGCTCTGTTTTTCTCCTTCAGGCACTGCCAGACTTGCTGAATTTTTTCCAGCCTCCTCATTTTTATGTCACTAAAAACCCAGTTTATGTTCACTTGTGTCCTTCAGGGAAGGAAATCTGCTGCTCTTACCTGGTCTGGCTTACATGTAACACCAGATCCCCCACAGCAATGTGGCTGACTCGTAATTGCCATTTGAAATGGTGTGGCAAGCTACTCAGTTTCCAAGCAATTAAGGATGGGCATCAAATGCTGGCCTTGCCCTTGTGCTCACATTCCAAGAAAGAATAAATAATAATCTAGTAAAGACAAAAATTTTTATTCATGGCCTGCACCAGGAACTTCTCCCTTTGGAGCCTGCTAACAAAATGACAATTGTTCCTTGTGCAACCCAACCAATCAATACTGTTTTCATGTTCTTTTTGAATAAAACGTGGAAATATTTTGCACTGTATATGGCATACACACACACACACACACACACACAGCTGAAACATACAATACAAAGGAGGCCATTTAACCCACTGTGTGTGCTTGTTCTTTGCTGGAACAATTCAAAACTAATCCCACTGGCCTAATTTTCTTTCTTTGGATTTGTATGCTCAATTGTCCAATTTCCCCATTAATGATGCAATGTTTTCTGCCTTAACCATTTCCTGTATCAAAGCATTTGGTGCTCTGTGCAGAATTTTAATTTTTCTCTCCGCTTCTTTAGTTCGTTTTTTAAATCGAGAACTCCCTCACGATCAACTTGCCAATTTTTGACCACTAACCTGGTAAAAATGGCATCCAAGTTATATCTTTACTAGGACACCAATGTCCATAATTTTTAATGCAGCACTGGAACTTTAACGTCCCAGAGCCAATGAAATGTTTTAACAATATCACCATTTGTTAAGTATAAAATAGGTGGGGAATTCGACAGTCATAGCATCATACAGTGCAGAAAAAGCCCTTTGGCCCATCAAGTCTACACCGACAACAACTACCACTGAAGATGTGCTAGTCCCATTTTCCTGCGCTTGTCCCATATTTTTGATTGTTATGATATTTCAAGTGCTCATTCAAATATTTATTAAAGCTTGTAAAATATTCGGCCTCTATTACCTTCCCAAGCAGTGCATTCCAGATTCCCACCATCCTCTAAGTGAAAATATTTTTTCTCAAATCTCCTGCCCTGGGGAAGCACCTGGCACAGTAGTTAGCACTGCTGCCTCACAGCGCCAGGGACCTGGGTTTGATTCCCGACTTGAGTCACTGTGCAAAAGCCTCCATGTTCTTCCCATGTTTGTGTGGGTTTCCTCCGGATGCTCCAGTTTCCTCCCACAGTCTGAAAGACATGCTGGTTAGCTGCATTGGCCGTGCTAAATTCTCTCTCAGTGTACCTGAACAGGCACTGAAGTGTGGCAACGAGGGGATTTTCAAAGTAATTTCATTGCAGTATCAATATCAGCCTACTTGTGACATAGTAAATAAATTAAAAACCTTATCCTAAAACTATATCCTCTCGTGATGGACCCTCACCCAAGGGGAATAGCTGCAGTGGTACATCTGTCAAATTGTAACCCAGTTTTTCTCAGCTTGAGCTTCGGGGGGGAACTGAAATCTCCTGTTTGTTCTAGACTCATGTTACAACTAAATTATACCTACAACAATAATTGGAGTGTTAAGTGAGTAATGCAGTGTGTTTCACAAGCACTTTAACAACATCATATAAATATCATATTTCCCATACATACATAATGCACCCTATAAACACTGTTGTGTTCTTTTATTATTTAATTCCTATTTCAAACTGTCAACTGGATCACAAATAAGAATGAGAAAACTGAGCAAACACACAGCACCTAAGGTTACTGCTCATGGAAATTCCAAAAACAGGCAGATGATGGCGCTGGTACTCAGGTTTAATGGTGTGTCAGGGCCTGGATGGGAGAGGAGAAATAATTCAACTTTGTGTTAAACCAGTAGTTTCAAGTGTTGTGATTTCAACATTCAGCTGGTAAGGGGGATACCTTTATTCCAATTATCCCTTCTTTTGCTGGCTCTGGTCTGTTTCAATCCTTTGTCTCAATGTTGCCGAATTTGGGTCTCATTATTCTGAACCTAATCCTCAGTTAGGGTTTTGAATTGGCAGAGCTCAGGTATAAGGTGCTTGGATCCTGTTTGACTGAAATCTCAACTGCCCAGTTTAGCAGAGAGTCCGAAAAGGCCTGAACACATGCAAGGGGTGAAGATTAAAAATTTAAATCTCTAACATGGTATGGGGAGAATCTGGTCTCCAAGTGTCAGTGGATGTACAAATTAAGTGTTCATTGGGTCCAATATGCATGCATTCTCCTGTGTATTGGAATATGTGTTTGCGTGTGGGGTGGGGGAATCAAATCTGAAATATATTTCAGAAATTAATCAAGTTACGATTCATTTTATTTCATGTTTCCATTTTTCTTCTTTATTCTGTAGCTTTCAAGAGAAATTGCTGCCAGTAAAGCTGCAGATATGGCTCTCTGTAGATTACTGAGGCTGACTATTAAAAAGCAGCATTGCACTGAACCTGATGGAACCACAGAGTATTCTGTAATCTGTTGATTTCAAAATGCATTGTTGTCAATTAATAGAACTTGTGCGCGCTGTAGACAAAGCCATTCACCCAGTAGTATGTTTCCACTGTTTGGACAGCAGTACCGGGTAAAATCATGTAGATCCATAGACCACTCAATAACTTTTAAGTTTATTCATTAATGTCTCAAGTAGGCTTACATTAACACTGCAATTAAGTTACTGTGAAAATGCCCTAGTCACCACACTCCGGCATCTGTTCAGGTACTTTAAGGGAGAATTTAGCACGTCCATTGCACCAAACCAGCATGTCTTTTGGACTGTTGGAAGAAACCGGAGCACCTGGAGGAAACCCACGCCGACACGGGGTAAACATGCAGACTCTGCACAGACAGTGATCCAAGCCGGAAGTCGAACCCAAGTCCGTGGTGCCATGAGATCCAGGCCACCATTCTATAATCTGTTTATTGAACAGAGTGGCCGTATCAAATGATAGAACCTGCCTACATGTGCAAACAGTACGCGTCCTATTCACCTACCAGGTTTCAACTGAATGAATAGTACAGCTGAGACGGCAAAGAAAGGGAATGAACTACATCTTCCTGAGCAGCACTGATGCAAATCTAAAATTTCGTAAGTATGAGTTTAACATAAAAGTTAGACAGTATAATTTTGTGCTTAGCTGTTCTTGTGTATTTCTTAATGGTGTACTGGTGCAAACATTGGTGATGGTACAGAGCAAAAAGAAACACACAAAAGTTCTCATTTTATAATTTTATTCAGTGGTTTGACTGTGGCATATCATTTCCTTTACGTGCACAGATATGCTTCGGAAGTGCTGGGTTATTTAGTTATTGTGAAATTATTCTATCGTCCACAGTGGTTCTTGGATACAGCAGTCCTCAGCAGCTTAAACTGTTTTTGTATGGACTCTTTTTAAAGTGATCCCATCACAAACAGATGTCTGTTTTCAAGAATAAATTTGGTCTTTAATAGATGGACCATTAAGCAGCAAAACTGTCCTTTAGGAAAAATGTAAATATCAGATACTCACTTCAACCAGCTTGTCTCCTTCAATCTTAGCAGTGTGAACATATTTAGGAAAGTTCATGAGCAGTTCTCCTCCTTCCAGATTTACTATGATCTGAAGTGAAACAAAAAACCTCTTTTGATTATTACATAGAATTTACAGCACAGAATTCTCTTCTTTTCCTATCTCTCTCACATGTTTATCTAGCTTCATCTTAAACTGGGTGGCACGGTAGCACAGTGGTTAGCACTGCTGCTTCACAGCTCCAGGGACCTGGGTTCGATTCCTGGCTCATGTCACTGTGTGTGTTGAGTTTGCACGTTCTCCTCATGTCTGCGTGGGTTTCCTCTGGGTACTTTGGTTTCCTCCCACAGTCCAAAGATGTGTGGGTTAGGTTGATTGGCTATGCTAAGAAATTGCCCCTTAGTGTCCTGGAATGCGTAGGCTAGAGAGATTATTGGGTATAAACTGTAGGGATATGGGGGTAAGGCCTGGGTGAGATTGTGTTCGGTGCAGTCTCGATGGGCCTCTTTCTGCACTGCACAGTCCTATGATTAAACTGCACCTATGCTGTTCACCACTACTCCAAGTGATGGCAAGTTCCATCTTCTCACCAATCTCGAGGGAAAGAAGCTATTTCTAAATTGTGGAATATGAGATCAGCAAGATGCCTCCAGAAGATTCAATGTTGATTCCAATTGGAGTTTAGTTTTGTACAAAACTCCGATTTGGAGTTTAGTTTTGTTTAGCCCAAAGTTGCAGTGTCTGCTGAATATGATGCGTCTTTATTCAATGTCTACGCAATTTATTGATTAGCATTCCGCTCTGAAGTAGAGTCCTGGCAGATTCGTTTGACCCCTTTCCAATAGGGATAAGGCCAACTAATGCCCTGATTAAGAGCAGCACCATCCTGGCAATTGAATCTGGGATTCTCCAGTTTGTATACTGCACAAGGGTGGCACAGTGGTTAGAACTGCTGCCTCACAGTGCCAGGCACCCGGGTTCAATTCCAGCCTCGTGTGTGTGGAGTTTGCACATTCTCTCTGTGTCTATGTGGGTTTTCTCCAGGTGCTCTAGTTTCCTCCCACAGTGCAAAGATGTGCAGGTTAGGTTGATTGGCTATGCTAAATTGAGTTTTGTGTCAGGGGATTAACAGGGTAAATATATGGGGTTGTCGGGATATGGCCTGGATGGGATTGTTCTTAGTGCAGGCTTGATGGGCCAAATGGCCTCCTTCTGCACTGCAGGGTTTCTATATTCTAGTCTTTAGATTGCGAAATAAATATATATGTTTTGATTATCTGGCTCCCACTAATCTCCAAGTTTTACTTATTCTAGTTAACTTGAAGTGAAGAAGTCTTTGATTTTGACTGTTCATTTTCAACAGAATATATCTAGCTTCCTTGGCAACGCTCAGATTTGTGTTCAGAAAGAAATTCCACTGCTATATGCTTAGATTGTGATCAATTTCATGTTTTATTATAAACTTATAACAGTTGTAGCATCTGAAGTTTTGAGATTGATCTGCTGCCTATAGTGAGTTAAGTGATAACCGAGCTGGTGGTACAATGTCAATTTCATCTCTGCTTTGCACTCTAAGCATTCCCAAACAAATGAAAGTGCTCAGTTCTCAGATTAATTGAGAGAACTATCCAGGGGGCCATCAACCAGAGATCAACCTAGTCACACGAAGTCCACTTCCTTTGGGTGAATGCTGATTGGTGCAGTTGATCCACAGATGTGCGGGTTAGGTGGACTGGCCATGTTCAATTGCCCCTTAGTGTCAGGGGGACTAGTCGAGTAAATATGTGGCATTACAGGGATAGGGCCTGGGTGGGATTGTTTTCAGTGCAGGCTTGATGGGCCAAATGGCCTCACTCTGCACTGTAGAGATTCTATGGGCCCTATTTTACCATTGCGTCATGCCCGTTTTTGGACGCAAAAGCATGGTAAAGTCGGGTGTGAGACCATTAACGCGATCTGCGCCCTTGTCCGTGCAGGTGGCCACTTTACAGAAATCCAGGAATGGCCGTGATTCGCTTCGTGCCCAAAATGGGCGCAATGGCGATTTAGATGTATTTGCATGTATTCCAACCGAATTAATGAACTGCCCGCCTGACTTTATCCGCATTTCCCCCTTTACAGCTGCATTCGCCAATCCAGAATTGCACCAAAATGAATCTGCTGAATAAAACTCTGAATTGGGCGCTCCAGCTGCTGATGGCTCTGTGATTCAGATCGGTGGTGGGGGGAAGGAGGGAGGCAGGTCACATCATTCTCTGGTGAGGGGGAGGGAATGAGGCTTGATCATTGTCTGGTTGGAGGGGTGGAGGAGGAGGAGATGGGTCAGATGTATCTCTGGTGGGGATGGCGGGGGAGGGAAACCCGATCGTCGTCGTGTGGTGGTGGTGGTGGTGGTGGAGAGGGAGAGACGATCGTTGTCTGGTGGTTAGGGTTGGGGGGGGTGGGGCTGATCATTGTCTGATGGGGAGGGAGAAGGAGGCGCGTCAGATGTTCCTCTGGGGTGGGGGAAGTGAGGCCAGATCATTCTCTGAGGGGGGAGGGCTGAGGTGAGTGAGACCACACCATTTTCTGGAGGGGGGGGTGGTAGTGAGGCCAGAAAATGGTCTGGTCTCACTCCCATGGTGAACTAACCCATTGCAACTCATTATGGATAGCACGGTGGCACAGTGGTTAGCGCTGCTGCCTCACAGCGCCAAGGGCCTGAGTTTGATTCCGCCCTTGGGTCACTGTCTGTGTGGAGTTTGCATGTTCTCCCCATGTCTGCCTGGGTTTCCTCCGGGTGCTCCGGTTTCCTCCCACAGTCCAAAGATGTTTGGGTTAGGTTGATTGGCCGTGCTAAATTGACCCTCGTGTCAGGGGATTAGCAGGGTGGGGTTATGGAAATAAGGCCTGGGTGGGATTGTTGTTGGGCTGAATGGCCTCCTTCTGCACTGTAGGGATTGTATGATTTCTATGATATGATTGTGCCCCCTGATAACCACTTGCCCATTTTTATACATGCAAGGTGGCTACTTAGATGAGATGCCACTGTGCATGCATTTCCAAACCTGTTGGCATTGAACAAAACATGTAGGAAATTCAGTTCTTCAGCTGGTCAGTTGCAGATTTACCTTGACTTTATCACAATTCAGCATCTCAAGTTCTGACTCCTTCCCGACAATAAATTTATTTGTCGTTGTGTGACACGGGTAAATTTGAGACCAAGTAAACTCATTCCCATTCTGCACCACCTCTGTGTCAAACTTATTTGTTTTCCCACACTCTATGGCATCATCGGGCACACCTGCACAGTGAATAGTAAGTGCCATGTTAATGCAAAGGAACATCCCATGACGAAGAATACTATTGCAAGCACTAATTCATTTTCACTTTATCTAAATCAGTATTGATGGACTTGGCTTCCTGAAACTGGCCTTCGAAATATTAGAATTTGCCTTTAAAATATCACAAGTAATGGCTTCTAACCTCCCTACATAACATTGGATTGCACAGAGTTAAAATGTACAAATAATTTCCCACTCACAGGCTGACTAATCATCATTTGTGGAGATTCCTGCAGATGTCAATCAGCTGTTCCAGATTTACAAAATTTCAAGAAAAGGGCCATTCAACAAACATAGACAAACAAGAGAGATTTTTATTTCAGTCTCGATCATATAGCCATTCATATTGACTGTACCTGCACCCACTTGGACTGCGGAGGTTGAAGAAGGCAGCTTACCACCATGGCTAATGCAGGAAAGGCAACAAATGCTGACCTCGCCAGCAAGGCTCACATCCCAAGAGCGAGTAGAAAAGAAGTAGAATGGGTAAACCCAGTAAGATTGTATATCTGATTCCCCAAGTTTCACTTGTTACATACACTCATACCCCTAGTAGGATTACTAACTCTTCAGGATTGTTTTGAAGTCGCCAGAAGTTAAATCTCCTGGACGCTGCTATGAGCAAACCCAGGACAAAAATCATAGAGAAATGAAAAAAAAACTATTTTCCAAACACTTTTGTTTATTGGCTGTACAAGTATAGGAGGGCAGGAGGGGGGTTTAGGTGTTTGACTGGGTAAGGTAGGTAGGTATACTTCCAACCAAAGGTGATAACCCTATGACAAGATACATGAAAAGGGATGACAATAGATTCAGGTTGAATGAATTGAACATTTTTACAGATTTTAAAGATCAGGTCCTCTTCAGCGGCACTTGGTGGGTTGCATTGCTGGCAGCCAGAGTATGAAGAATCCGCATCGGACGAAAATGGATAGATCCAACTATTTTCTAAATGGAAAAAACTAGGAACATTGGAGGTCCAGAAAGACTTAGGTACCCATGTACACGGATAACTAAAATGTAACGGAATGCACAGTGGTGAGCACTGCTGCTTCACAGCATCAGGGACAAGGTTTCAATTCTGACCTTGAGTGACTGTCTGTGTGGAATTTGTACATTCTCCCTATCTCTCTGTAGGTTTCTGTTCTGTCTTCTCCTTTTGTTGACACCAGATTTTGCTAAGGGTTTGGCCTGAGTAAAGCGCTTCAATGCCTTTCTAATTCTAATGTACCTGAGCCTCGGAGACAGGCACAAGTGCCTTTCAGTAGTATGGAGGATACAGGAATAAGCCATTCACCCCATCAAACATGTTCCAACTGATCAAGGAGATTATGGTTGAACTGTATCCTGCTGGACTCCATACCCTAAATAACACTGGTTCGGGAAACTTTACTGAGCTCAGATTTCAAATGATCAATTGAATTTTGTGGAAGAGAGTTCCACATTCCTGCCACATTTTGCTTCAAGAAGTTTTCCCCAACTTGTATCCTGTTAGGCTTGGCTCTGATATTAAAGTTTTGCCCTCTTGTCACCAGCAGCATTGTCTCTAACTATCCCATCAATTCCTTACAACACTATCCCATCCTTTTTGATTCCAGGGAATAAAGGCAGGCTTTATGTAATCTCTCCTCATAACATAATCCTTGGTGCTCTGGTAACATTCTGATAGATCTGCACTTCAATACTGCCAAGGCCAATATGTCCTTTCTGAGCTGTGGCGCTAGAAATGTATACATCACTCCAGATTTGATATAATCAGGACTTTCTATTGCTTAAACAAATAATTTTTGAAAATTCTAGTTATAAAGGCTCCATTCACTTTTAAATTTATTTTCACATTTAGAATCATAGAATCCTTATAGTGCTGAAGGAGGCCATTCAGCCTACTGAGTCTGCACCAGCTCTCTGACAAAGCATCTTACCCAGGCCTATCCCTCACCCTATCCCCGTAGCCCCATGCATTTACCTCGCGAATCCTGTCTAACATACACATGTTTGGACAGTAAGGGGCAATTCAGCATGGCCAATTCACCTAACTGCACATCTCTGGACTGTGGGAGGGAACCCATGCAGACACAGGGAGAACATGCAAACTCCACCTAGACAGTCACCCAAGGCCGGAATTGAGCCCTCATCCCTGGTGCAGTGCTAACCACTGTGCCGCCCATTATGTTTTAGTTACCTGTGTACATGGACACCTAAATCTTTTTGGATCACCAATATTCCTAGTTTTTCACCGTTTAGAAAATAATTGGATCTATCTATTTTCATCCAACCTGGATTCTTCATGCTCTTGTGCTACCTACTTAATCTATTTATTCTCCTGTTTACATTATTTAATAAGTCACAAATAAGCAGAAGTAATTATAGGAAAGGGGAGGGAGAGGAGCAAATACAGATGGTGAGGAACAGAAAGGAAGCGAAAACTAAGTGAAGGAAAGACAGGAAACGGGGAGGGAGACAAAGCAAATCGAGATGAAACAAGCAAAGAAGAGGAGAGAGGAAACAGTACAAGTAGAGAAGAGGAAGAGATATTGGGAAAAGAGTGAACGGGAGGGAGATGGAGCATGGAACGAGGAACAAAAGATGTGAGCAAGAGAAAAATTATAAAAAATGTGTGTTTGAAATGTTTTTAAATATGATTATTTCCGTAATACAAGATTGACATTGTGGTAGTAGAACTACCAGAGACATTTGAATTATTTTAGTGATATAACATTAGATTTGTTTCAGCATGCACTGGAGCTCAAAATGTTCTCTTTTTAAACCAAAGCTGGTTGCTCTCGAACTGTCAGTACTCTGAGGTTTAAGCTGCTCACCGTTGTCTCAGCTTATCACAGCAGTACTTTGAGTCATTGCCTGTGGTGTTTTTGTTTTCAACCTAATTATTATACAGCTGATATTAAAGGGCATGTTCTCCACAGAATATGGCTTCAGGGGAGCGAGAAAATAAATTTGCAGAGAGAGGGATTTCTAGCTGGGCAAAAGTATAATAAAAGCGATGATGTTCTGATGGCTTTGTTGTATTTTATAAAAATGTATCTCTCTCAAATGAAATCTGTTGAGTTCCCTTGCCCCAAGGCCAAGTAAATATAAATGGTTCCTGGCTTATTATCTTGTGTCATGAGGAATGAGGTTGTCGTTCCTTAGTTTGTTTTTAAAACTTTAATTGTAGAAATTGTGAAACAGTAGAAAACAGAGAGCTTTCTTGACTGAAGCATAAAGTTTATTTTCCTCCATGGGTGCATTGAATTGCCTTTTCCTTTGTGAATAAACTACAGGATGTAACTTAAAACAAGTAAGGGCCATTGAAGCAAGTAACATAAATGATTGTAAGAAACACTGGTTATATTTCTGAAGAGGGCATTGATGTCTGTGATGGGTAGGCAGTGAAGTGAGATGGAGAGTTATCAAAAAGCCTTTTGGACTTTGTTGGGCCAAAGGAGAGATTTATTTAACCAGTGTTGTCTAGAAAAATTCTTGATGAATCTTTTCTTCCTCTCACTGATTTTTTCCCCCCTCTTGCACTGCTGAAGGCATGAACGAACTTATTGACAGTTCCATGGTTGCATTCAACTGTTTTCCCTCAGTGACCATTATTCACGTGCCAGTAAACATTGGTAAGCTATTCAGTCCAGGGTATCCTAGCCATGCCTGACTCAATTCTCATTCAATATCCGCACATGCTCACTTTCATCTGAGTACACTGACTGTAGCTAGGCTGAAAACCTTGGTCAAAATCGATTCTCTCGAACAGAGCAACACAGGTCTCTGCGACATTTGGTGATTGTGACATGCTTCATAGTGCCGGGGAAGAAGGCTCAATGCTGGCTTTGTGTTACTGTGTTGAGTTTGCACATTCTCCCCGTCTCTGCGTGGGCTTTCTCCGGGTGCTCGGGTTTCCTCCCACAGTCCAAAGATGTGCAGATTAGGTGGATTGGCCATGCTAATTTGCCCCTTAGTGTCCAAAGATTAGGGGGATTAGCGAAGTAAATATGTGAGGTTACAGAGATAGGTCTTGGGTTGGCTGTGCTGGCTTGATGGGCTGAATGGCCTCCCTGTGCACTGTAGAGATTTGATGATCCCTAACCCTGATATGTCAGAGGTCAGTCCAGGCAGCACAGACTAAGGATTTAACAGGAACCTTTTGGGCTAGTACTGTTCAAAAACTCACTGGACGAATTGGTTGAGCCAGCAGGAGAGCTCAGTAGGGGAAGAAGTTATGGGGTTGTTAACTTTTAATACTTTTTTATTCACGCCTACCATTTCAGTAAATGTTGAGCTCATATTGTGCCTTTGTGAAAAACACATTTTTGTGCCAGTTATTATTTGAGTGGTGACCCATTAAATTTGTTTTCCCAACACTTCCCAGAAAAAAGATAGCGTTCTTTATTAAAATCGATATAACTTAGTGATGGCATTACCATAAAATGATTACTTACCTAAAGCCTTCATAAACTGCTCATAGTTCTCTTCACTCCCAAATTTATATTTTCCAGTGAAATTCATGATGCTGCAAAAACAGAATCAAAAAATTAATCCCACGGCAATGAAGGCAGCGGGCACAGTGAAGTATGTTCAGTGTCCATTCTCTTCACCTGTACCCTGTGATAAATCATTAGCTAAAGCATTCACTAAATGTTAAGCATAATTTTTTACAGTGTTAGATATTAAACTATTTCATCAAGATTTGGCGCAGCCCAATAAATGTTCTTGTGACTCATATCACAAAGAATTTAAGCAAGTGTCTACTTACTGCCAGAGTGAGGCCCACCAAGAGCACAAACGTTAAGCCTTGAATTGTGGGAGATGGCAGGGAGTCAAGGTAAAAATCAAAATCAAGCAAATCCTTCAAACATTGGCCAGAATTTGTGTCGGGATGGACTTAGCCAAAAAATCATCCAGAAATCCTGCTCCCAAACCTGGCACCCATGCTTCTTGCCATGGTGGTGGTGGTGGTGGTGGTGGGGGCAGTGGAGTGAAGCTGTGGGCTGTAGTTTGCACATCAGGGGCAGCTGCATATGTAAAAATATATGCAAAATATGACTCATTGGATTTAGACATTTGAGCAAAATATCTAATGTTGCTCAAGTCATTTACAGAAATACAGTATTCTGGGATAAGTAGCCTTTTGGATCGCTTGAAGATGTCATTTGGGCTTGTTAAAAATAAACATGAATATCTGTTAAAAGTAGACAAGAATGTATGTAAAAAGTAGATAAACTCATTAGAATTGCCAAGGCATTAAATCTCTTGTCAATTTGTTTTTAAAAAGTCTGCTATGACTATGTGCAATTTCACTAGTTGTCCAATGACATAAGCCTGAGGATTATTATTACGGGATTAGTGCTGCAGGACTGATTCTGCAACCTTTTAATATTGCAGTGGGGGCTTCTAAGTTCACATTTTGATGAATGACTTCAGAAGGTTATACAATTTTTGATGTGGAATTATGAACAAAAATGGCAGTTTTCATAAGGGATTGAGTACTTGAAGAAACGTAAATATATTGAATTTGCTTTTAACAATGGGAATTTTTTTTGTAATAGGGAAGTTAACAATAACCACTTAAAACTTTATTTCATTTTGGAATGGCTCCAGAAGGCTGGCCATGGTGGATACTGGGTGAGTTGGCCCAGTGGGTGTAAGGGCAAAGAGTTGGGGGGTGGGAGTGGGGCGCAGGTGTGGTTATGGGTTGGCATGAGTTAGCACTGAGCTGAAATCAAAGAATAAAGCGCCATAAGGGTGTGCAGAGTAGCAAAGGTTGGCACAGGAGCTGTAAAGGCCCATGGGATTGGATAGAGGGGCAGAGGGTGCCATGGAGAGATGGGTGGGAGGCACTAAATTGATTGGATTGGGCAAGGGGAGTGTGTGGGGGTGAGGGAGCATTGAGGGAGTGAGAGTTAGGAGACCTTTTTTGTTTCTTTTTTTACCCAAAGAAAGTTTGCATTTCTGGACAATTACCGTACAAACCCTTATCTAGGAACTTCAGAATGAAATTTTCCAGCATATTTGTGGGGTACCGCCCCAATCCAATGCTGTGAAACTTGGAATTTATCACTCATAATGATTTTGCAACTCATGAAATTTCTTCGCTGAAGTTAAGTGGAAAACTGATTAATTAGATTATCACATGCTATTTACCCACTTCGTCCCCCTAATTCATTTCTTTTAGAATCCTACAATGCAGAAGGAGGCCATTCAGCCCATTGAGTCTGCACTGACCACAATCCCACCCAGTCCCTATTCCTATGATGCTTTTGATGCATCTATCCCTATGATGCATTTACCCTAGCTAGACCCCTTGGCACTAAGGGTCAATTTAGCATGGCCAATCCACCTAACCTGCAGATCTTTGGAGTGTGGCAAGGAAACCAGAACACCCAGAGGAAATCCATGCAGACAGGGAGAGAATGTGCAAACTCCACACAATGACCCATGCCGGGAACTGAACCCGGGTTCCTGGCATTGTGACGCAGCAGTACTAACCACTGCGCCACTGTGCCACCCAGGATAAGGCCCTAAAATTGTTACTAATTGTCTCAGTTGATGCCAGGGTCGTAAAGTCGACCATGAACCTTCCCAAACATAAACTTAATTCTAGCGCAGGGGGAGATGGCAACAGAGTTCCAGTATGAAGGTGTTGACCCTGCCACAAACTAAGGCCACAATCATCCTCAACACTGGTGCCCCCCAAGGCTGTGTTCTCAGCCCCCTACTACACTCCATGTGCATCTGTGATTGTGCGGCCAAATTCCCCTCCAATTTGATTTTGCAAGTTTGCTGACGACACCACCATAGTGAATCTTAAACAATGATGAGACAGAGTACAGGAATGAGATGGAGAATCTGGTGAACTGGTACGGCAACAATAATCTCTCCTCAGCGTCAACAAAAATGAAGGAAATTGTCATTGACTTCAGGAAGTGTAAAGAAGAACATGCTCCTGTCTACATCAAAGGGGATGAAATAGAAAGGGCCAAGAGCTTCATGTTTTTAGGTGTCCAGATCACCAACAACCTGTCCTGGTCCCTCCATGCTGATACAACAGTTAAGAAAGCCCAGCAACGCCTCTACTTTCTCAGAAGACTAAGGAAATTTAGCATGTCAACTATGATTCTCACCAACTTCTACAAATGCACCATAGAAAGCATTCTCTCTGGTTGTATCATAGCTTTGTATTGCTCCTGCTCTGCCCAAGACCGCAAGGAACTATAAAAGGTCGTGAATGTAGCTCAAACCGTCACGCAAACCAGCTTCCCATCCATTGACTCTGTCTACTGTTCCTGCTCTGCCTCGGCAAAGCAGCCAGCATAATTAAGGACCCCATGCACCCCAGACTTTGCCTCTTCCACCTTCTTTCTCTGGGAAAAAGATACAAAAGTCTAAGGTCACGTACCTGCTGACTCAAGAACAGCTTCTTCCCTGCTGCTGTCAGACTTTTGAATGGACTTACTTTGCATTAAGTTGAACTTTCTCTATACCCTAGCTATGACTGTAACACTACATTCTGCACTCTCTTGTTTCCTTCTCTATGAACAATATGTTTTATGCAAGAAACAATACTTTTCACTGTATGTTAATACATGTGACAATAATAAATCAAATCAAATCAAAACTAATTAGCAACCATTTAGCGACCTCATCCTGCTGCTACTGGTATGAACCCAGCAGCAGGCAAGCCTGTTATCACGTGGCATGATTGATTGCGTGGCCAACATGTCACTTCTGCAGGGAGGTCTTTCAATCGAAGGCACTCGGTGCCTGATCGAAGGATTACGCATCATGAAGAGAGTGGTCCAATGAGAACCGCCCCACTGACCTTGTTGCCCTGCAACCCTCTCCCCACTCCTCCCTACTCCTCTGCGTGACTTACGTGTAACCTGGGTCCTCCATGATCTGGATGCTCAGGTGCCTGCCTTTCCAAAAACCACCACAGCCTCCCCAGTGATGCTGTTGGGCACACAAACCATCCGCCTCTGATTGGCTGGCAGCTTTGATTTGGTAACTGAGGCTTCTGCAGTCTCGATTCCGGGGAAGACCCTGTTGGCTTTGCCTCTGCCTGATTGTCATGTGGTTTGGTGGGCTTTCCCAGAAACGAAGCAGCATGGGCTTCTTGCTGCCTCTTCAGCCAGCAGGCGAGGCCCCTGACGTCTCAGTAAGATTCCATGCAAGGTATTGATTCCCCTTTATCACTGGTGTAGTGTGTTGTGCTAATGTCGCTGCATTGAAAACCCTTCGTCTTCTAATGTCAGCATTCCTTTCCATTTTGTCACATCTGCTAGTTGCAGAAAACTGTCCAAAGACTGACTGGTTTAGGCTGTTCCAAAGCTTTAATTGACACTGGCATCATCCAATCTGGTAGTAGTCACGATGTGGAGATGCCGGTGTTGATTGCCCCATCATCCAATTCCCCAGTGCTCAATGATCTAACTTGGCTCTTAGGCCAGCAATGCCTTGAATGAAAAGATTTTGTTCAAATAATTATATGGCCTTGCCACTCACTTCTCAGTGACTTCCTACAGCCCTCTAAGAACTAGGCAGTCCTCCAGTTCTGTCCGTACCTGATTTTCTTTGCCCCAAAAATTGTGGCTGTGCCTTCTGCTGCCTATGACCTAAGCTTTGAAAATCCCTCTCTAATTTTTTTAAGATGGTCCTTAAAACATACCTCTTTGACCAAGCTTTTGGTTGCTTATTCTAATATCTCCTTATTAAAGTTTAAGTTTATTTATTTATTAGTCACAAGTAGGCTCACATTAACACTGCAATGAAGTTACTGTGAAAATCCCCTAGTCTCCACACTCTGGCATCTGTTCGACTACACTGAGGGGGAATTTAGCATGGCTCATACACCTAACCAGCGCGTCTTTCAGACTGTGGGAGGAAACCAGAGCAAACCCACACACATATGGGAGAATGTGCAGACTTCGCACAGACATTGACTTAAACCAGGAATCGAACATGGGTTCCTGGCATTGTGAAGCAGCAGTGCTAACCACTGTGCCACTCGTTATGTGACTCAGTGTCAGATATTATTTGGTAATGTTCCAGTGAAGCATGTTGAAACATTTTGCTATGTTAAAGACAATGTATAAATGCATGCTATTGTTGAAGTGTGCTGATAAAGATGAAAAAAGAAAGTTAAAGTGAAGTCTGGAACTCCATTGTTAAGAAAGGTGAATGCTCTGAAGTACTAAAGTGATTCAGAAAGTTTAGCACAGTATCAGTTACCGTAGTGACCTGGTCTGACTTGTGCAGTCTGAGGACTATCATGTACTTTAAGCAGTTTTCACCAAAGAAAGGACACAAATGAACCTTGAAAACAACAAGTAGACAAATATCTTACTTTTTGAAAGTTTCTGCCACAAATCTGAAGTTTCACAATCATATTAATGTAACAATGAATTCTACAATATATAAAAGCAATGGATGACTGAACTGAAACCTTTTCTTTCTCGTGTGAATTAAATAGCTCTTGGACCATGTTCAAGAAGTTACTGTGCATCTGCCAATATATATCCACTTTTTTAGTAAGAGATGGTTGATCTTGTTATGGACAGGAGGGGTGTTAATTTAAACAGCCCTGATTTCTCCTTTCACCACCCGTCCAAAAGTAAATCTTTTTGATTTGCTTCCTCCTTTACAAGCCTTTCCCAACCACTCATTTTGGCGTGATCCGGTTTACTACTAATAACCCCATAGCAAATTTGAGGTAAGATGAACACAGAGGGTTAGTTTATTTGCACACTAAAAAATTAAATTATCGACATGATCTATTGGAATCGTGGTATGAGATGTATGATAAGAATTTATCAAACCAAGGTGTGAAAAAGACTTTGCCTCATTTTATGAGATCCAACATCCAGCTTTGGGAATCTCATACAAAATAAATTGTAAGTGCCCAGTGAGATGAATATGCAGGAATTGCTGTGATAAATACGCAGTGAGAGGAAAATGGCAAAATTGGCATTGTTAAATACCCAGTGTGAAAGTCCAAGAGGAAGGCAATGTTAGGTTCATGGTAAACCCTTCACATCCTGTTGGATCAACTTCTCCCCCAATAATGAAAATATGCCAATAAGCTAGAAATGGAGGATCAGCACAATATATTCTGAACGCCAACTTTGTCTAAGTCATTTGGGATAATAATAATATGCTCTCCCAAAAAATGTATCAAGATAAAATTGAGATAGAAATCTTGACAAGCTGAAATGGATTAAAACATATAAATACCTTCTACCTAACAATGCAGTAAGTTATCAAAGTGAATGGGAAGTGATGTTTTGGACATGAAGAAATCCAAAAAAGATTTACTTCACAACTTATAAAATGCCAAACCTAAATATGTGCAGAGATGAACAGGGAACAGAAGTTCCTTTCAGCGATGAATAATAACATTCAAAAAAAGCAAAGGCTGCAACTTTTGGATTGAGAGATCTCCAATTCTACTTCTTTACTGTCTCTTGACAAAATTAGGAATAGACTGTAGTACAAAGGATTCCAAAGTTGAATATTCTAATTGCATTAAATTTTCACTTTGCTCTGTTATTGAGTGTGTTGTTTAATTTAAAAGAGTGGATAATTCAAATCTTTAAAGCTCCTGTTAAGTATCAGTCCTTCAAGAAACATTAGGAGATATTTCTCCATATAAAGATTCTATGTAAGTTCTAGTTACTTTTATTTAGCTAAGAACAATAACAATATTTTAAGTATAGTTACTTGATAGTTTAGAGTATTGTTGAAAAACAGACAAGTTTTTAAAGCTTTTCATCTTGTGTTCATCAAGAAAGACTTTAGAATACCAAATTATAAAGGTAACAGTAATTTGTACTGCACGAGAAGAGGGTGCTGATTGGGTGGCAAATGGATTCTGATTGGTAGTGACATTGTCATGGAAAATGTATGCGTGGACAGTTAACTGACAAGTTTTTATTTAAATTTGAATAAGGAAAGTGACTGGTGAAAACAGTACCATGGGAATGAAATGGGAAATGGCTGTCCCCTAAGCTTTTGTTTAGTTGAAAAAGGTGCAATGTGTAAAGAGGCTCTTTTTTTTGCAAAGGACAGGGCCCTGTGTGTGAAACTGTGTAGCTTCCAACACACGTAAGTGAGCCAAACTACAAGTACTCAACCAGTTTTGCAAAACTCAAAACATATACTGGAATTTTACCACCTCGCCTGCCCGAGGCTCATAAGATCCTGCCTGAGGCCAATGGAGAATACTATTCTGCGAGGCTTGCCCACCCCGATTCTGGGGTGGGCGAGGTGGCAAAATTCTGGGCATAGTGTCCAATATTACATGTGATTTCATGATTGAACAACATTTACTAAACAACGCTCATGGTGCACTAACCATCAATTTAAGTTAGGCTTCAACAGTGCGTCTCTTTTTTAGCAATGTTTTAGGTTGTGTGAAATACATTGGTATAATTTTTAATCAGAGATAATTGTAAAGTTGATAGATGGCTGGAGGTGATATTTTCCAAAATGAAATTTATTCATTATCTTTGATTTTTTAAAAACTATTTACTCAACTATTTTCATGGCTTATTTTTCCTGTGTTTAACTTTACTATCATTCTGTTTATAAACATAAACCCTATAATGGACATTCAGCTGATGTGAATGGGGTGGGATATTACCATATTGGTGACTTGTCTATTTCACAAGGTAAAGGATTCTTTTTTCTCAGTATATATTATTAGGGCCATAAAATCGTAACTGCACAAAATCGAGGAATTGAATAGCTTCCTTTCTTAATTGTTGAAACTTCTACTGTGTCACCCTGTAATCTGCATTGTTCCAGTGAAAAATAAACAATTTTACTCTGGACTTTCTCAAACTAGCTGATTCAGCTTCTCCCAACCCATAATTGATGTCCAATAAGTGTCGTGGAACTCAGGCAAGCCTGATTCTGGCACTGATGCCTGGACAACATCCTGCGAACTTTGAAGTCATAAAATAATTTGCTTTGGAGAGAGAGAGAGACGATCTCATCTTCAAACTTTATGGAGATGTATCTCCAAGAGATTACCATCCTCGAAAAACTATAAACTATCCTTTTTTCAATTTTTGTTTGCAATGAACAATCATTAAGTTGCTAATTGTCTGAGGGAGGCGGTGGTTTCAGATCAGTGGTTACGATGCTGTATTTACTATGACACACGATTAGCTAGCTATTATGTGCAGAGATTCCTTTTAGTGACTATTAAACTTTACATTGTTTTGCCAGAGTTCTGAAGACTGAATGATAAATCTTATTAACATCAAATGATTGCTAGCATAGGAAAATTATAACCCTAGAAATTATTAGCAATGAAAAGATACCATTGTCCCCATTTAATTTTGCTGAATGCAATTCTAGAGTTCAGTAATAGCTTTCTGTAACCATCCTTCTTTACAGGATGTGCAGTAACATTAACTGATATGCGAGACAAGGGAAAACAAACTTTACCTGAGCTACTTAACGGATACCTTTCACAGTTTGGGAGGCAACTTCTAGTCCCATAAATTTTAAATCAAACAGTGCTGCTTTAATGACTCAATGCACCCAGTACTTCCTTCCTCTTCAAATAAAACCCTCTAATGGATAATGCATCCTACGGAATCCATAACAGACCAAAGCAATTACTGTGTTCAAAATGCGATCATTTGTGTTCTCTTAAGGTCCTTAATTCTTAATGATTGAATTTCTTTTCATCAGGCTACGAAAGCCAGATGCGTGCCAAGTTTACAAGCATTGTACTATATCATTTTATTACTTACTATAATATAACCAAAGTACAAAGCTTCCAGGACAGGATAAAGGAACTGAACTACGGTCATTCAACTATTGAAGGTGAGAAGTTGAAAAAATATATTAAAATGTTATACTTGCAATGCTTCCTAAGGACATGTAGGAGAAAGCTCATAAAAACAATTTTAAGCAAAGCAAATCCAAAATGATTACCACATGTAGGAATCTACCAGATTGAAGGTATCAACTCAGTGCCTGTACTTAACCATTTACTTGCTGATTTCAAATAACAAGGGGTAGCATGGTGGCACAGAGGTTAGTACTGTTGCCTCACAGCGGTAGCGACCTAGGTTCAATTCTGGCCTTTGGTGACTGTCTACGTAAAGTTTGCACGTTGTCCCTGTATCTGCCTAATTGATCATCTCGTCTATATCTTCCTGTAACCCAAGGCACTCACTGTTAACTACCTAGCCAATCTTTGTGTCATCAGCAAACTTACTGATCCTACCCCCCACATAGTCATCTATGTCATTTTTATAAATGACAAACAATAGGGGCCCAGCACTGATCCCTGTGGTACACCACATGTCACTGGCCTCCAGTCACTAATGCAGCTGTCTGTCACCACCCTCCGTCTCCTTCCACTAATCCAATTATGGATCTATCTTTTGGATCATCCTGTATCCTATGTGCCTTAGCCTTTTGAATAATAAGTCCAATGTGGGACTTTGTCAAAGACTCCGCTGAATCCATGTAAACTACCTCAACTGCACTATCCTCATCTATACACTTGGTTACATGCTCAAAAAATTAAATCAAATTTGTTAGGAATGACCTCCCGTTGACAAAACAATGCTGTCTACCCTTAATCAAACCTTGCCTCTCCAAATGGAGATAGATTCTCTCCTTCAGAGTCTTCTCCAATATTTTCCCAACCACAGATGTGAGACTCACTGGCTTGTAGTTCCTTGGCTTGCTTCTACAACCTTACTTAAATAGTGGGGCCACGTTAAGTGTTCTCCAGTCCTCTGGCACCTCCCCGGTGACCAGGGAGGAATTAAAAATTTGGGTCAAATATATCAGTCAATGTCATGATAGAATAGTTGGCAATGCATGAATGCTGTGAAATGTGGGTCTGAGGTGATTTGAGTAATGGCTATCAGAGACTAATGTTGCAGTTGGCAGTATAGGACATTTGAAGATACATTTGCTGACCTTGGCCACTTGTGAGGTCAAAAAACTTCTTGAGGTACATGAATCAGATCCTTGTGGCTGTACTCCTGTCATAGACCTCTATGGCTAACTGTTCCCGTGGTATTCTCACAGTGGGCCTGATTTTGCCATCAAGCTGTGTCCCTTTTTGGGCACGGAAACTTGGTAAAGTCGAGTGTGAGACAAGTAATGCAATTTGCGCCCACCTCCGTGCCGATTCCCATTTTAAAGAAAATGGCCATGATGATGACCATGCCCGAAATGGGTGCAATGGCCATTTAAGTGCATTTGTATGCATTTAAATTGACTTAATGGGCTGCACGTCCAACCTCACCAGCACTTCCCCCTTTATCACCATGTTTGCCCATTAAAAATCAGTGCGAAACAGAAATGCTCCATATAAGTCCGATTCTTGTGCTCCACCAGCGAGAGTTAGTGGGGAGTGCCAGCATCCGACGGCTCTCTGCTTGAGATCGTTGGGAGAGGGGTAAGGGGGAAGTGGGGGTCCGTTGTCACTCTGCCTAAGATCAGTGGGGGGGAAGGAGGAAGGGGGATCCAGCCCAGAAGGAATGTGGCAGGCGAGTGGCATTCTATCATTTTTTTTCTGCGCGTGCGTAGTTGGAGGAGCCGATCAGAGCTGCAGGATTTTGGATGCGTTAAGCCCCTCCCACAGGCTTGTGCAGCGCTTTTCGGACTTGCTGATATTTTTGCAAGCAGGGTGCATATGGAGATGCCTCAGAATGGATCTAAAAGTTGGACCTGAAACACTCCTGGTTTCAACTCTGCCTAGAACTTAGAATCAAGATGGTAAAATAGGGCTGAGTGTGTCTGGAGGGTTACCTGGCCCCCTACAGGCACAGTCATCTCTTCTCCTCTCTACAAAGATATCCAGTGCTGTGTTCAAACAGCCTAGAGCCTGCTCTCTCCCATGTTTAGCCATTCTTCACTGTTTCCCAGATCCGATTTAGCTTACAAAGGATACTCAGCCCACTATCCAGCCACATGCCACCATTCAGGTGTGGCTTTGGCTTTAAGCAGAGTTACAGTTTGGGGCTTCATTCTGATCTATGCAACTATTCAACAGCACAGTTAGTACTGGCTGCAAAGAAGATGGAATCCCCAAACCAATTTTTGGGAGCTTTCCAATTTAATCCCCAAAGTGTTTTTTATGGAAAACTAGGATAAAGTATAATCACCAAAAAATGCTCCTGACCGTTGGGTACACTTAATTTTTAATTATATACCGTAATTGTATTTTGCCATTTTAACTATTATAGTGTTTCCCTTCTTACCTCGTTTTTAAATTGTGTGTTTATTATTTCTGCTTCACCCACTTTTTTATTGTAGCTTTTCAGTTTGCATTTTCCACTCTGTGGGACATGGTTATATTTTATAGAAGCATAAACTTCTACAGCATAAAAACAGATTATTAAGCCCATCATGCCTGCACTCCAGCCTTTCCCCATAAACCTGCCATTAGTCTTCATGGACATGTCCAGTTGCCTTTGAAAAGTTCCAATGGAATCTGATTCCACCACCTTTTCTGAGCTTAACCCTCCATTTGAAAAGATTTCTCCCAAATTCTCCCTTTAGTTCTTTTTCTAAACCTACATGTGGATAAGCCATAGATCGAAGAAGCTGAATCTTACAAATCTTATACTGGATTTTCCACTGAGTGACAAGGGACATGATCATTTTTTATAGGAAGATAAATTACACATCAAAGATATTAAACTGGGACTTTTGAATGTGTGTTATCTTAAGAACGATAACTGTGGCTGTAAATGTGCAGCAAAAGGGAGACTCTGCAAAGTCCTTGCACTATACTCCCACCAATAGATTCTCATTCTCAATAGTTGTTAAGTGTTCATTATTAACTTTAAAGGTTTGTGTTACAGCTGACAAACCAACATGTTGCAACACATCAGAATGAAGGGCTGTAATGGGGTGAGAAGTTGCACAATTGATTATTATTTACACAGGTGCACTGTCACAATTAATAGACCTTAACATTTCTAAAACTTGATGATAAATGTGATTGTTACATTAAAATATTCTGACGTGAAAAGGCAGAAAGCTACAAGGTTATAAGGAAAGTTCAATGTTAGAGGTTTCTTTACCTGCCTGAGTTGACGATGAGTGGGCATTATCATCTGCCTTGAATTGTGCCCAATAAAGTTTCAATGTTCAAAGAATACATTTCTGTTAAAACTGCATTTTACAGGTTGCAGTGTCATTGCAATGGCCACAGGGAGTCAAAACTTGAGTGAGCCTGAATAACTGGCACCGTTACAGAATTGGTTCATGTGGCTTTTGATCAGACAAAAGTTGATGCTGTAGAAAATCAGTTTCAGTTCAGTTATCATTTACTCCCACAGAGTATTATTACATTTTATATGCAGATAATTTACACGTCAAAGATTAATCAAAATGAGCTTGAAATGCATCCAGTTTTTTAAAAAAAAGTCTTTCAAGGAAGTTCTTTGGTGGCTGATACATACAACTGCAGCTAAAACATACCAAACCACTTTCACCTTTCAAATCTCAATCACTCATGTTCGAACATGTCAATTCTGCTAAATTTTTATGATGCTATTTCCATCTGTATCTCAGAACACCAAAGAATAGTGCAGATCATCACACTATTGATGGTTGAGGTGAGAAGATCAATAAATTCATTTCAGGATAAATTTGCTAAAGGCCAAAATGGGGAAAATTGGATAAAACATGAAAGTTGGTACCAGGACCATGATTTGCCCTTTTGCGACAATGCAGGCAGCACCTTTTAACGCACTGAACATTACTTGATGCTAGCCTGCAATTGTTATAACAGTCACCTCTGAAAGGGGAAGTGCGTTCTGGCCACAGCAAGTGTGAAAGTGGTCAAGGAAAACTTGTCTGATCCAAAGGAGGGCTGGAGATGTCCCGTTGGATGATTGGCCATTAGAGGGAGATGTGGAGCCAGCTTGCAGAATGGCTGTCGCGTCTGTCTCAGTGCAGTAGAATAGGGTAGAGAATGTCCTCCAAGGTTCACTGACCTGACACTTGTGATCTTGCATCATCATTAAACATCCCTCTCACCAGATCTTCTCCCTCACTAGATTTTTTATACCTTGCTGACAGTGCTAATCTGGCAATGCCAATCTGTGTTGGGACAGGCCTTAGGGAACACCTCATTTACTTGTGGTGGCTGGGGGGGGTGGGGAGCAGACATGCGGCGATGGGATACTGCGATGATTGAGGGGAGGGGGAGGTTGACTGAAGGGAGCTAATGCTGGTGATGATGAGGTGGGGGGGAATGGGGAAGGGGGTGCAATTATTAGGGGGTAAGTGGGATGGGATGGGGCAATGCCTACAATGATGGGGGAGTAAGGAGACGGGGCAATGAACTGGCTGGGGGGAATGTGTGCTGGTGATGATTGGGGGGAAGGGGGCTAATGTTGATGATGATGGAGGGGGAAAGGAACTGCTAATCATGGGGAGCAGGGATGGGAGAAGGGCTGGGGCAATGCCAGTGATGATGGTAGGAGTCATGGGGGAGGGAGGGGCGATCATTAGGGAGGGGGGATGCGGGCGATGATTGCAGGGCCGGGGGAGAGAAGGCCACAGATATCTCCATGAGGCGGTGGGGAGGGGAGATTAATATTTTTCCACAGACAGGAGCACTCTCAGTGGAGCTGGTTCCTGGTTCTAAGAGCCCCCACGTTGCCAGAGTGATGACCCAAACCAGAAAGCAAATGTGACTGCTGGAGCACCTCCATCAATGCATAAACATCAAGTGGTAGGACTATAATGAAGTCCTTAATCTGCCCAACATTGAATGCATTCTCTTACAGTGCTAATTGCAATGGACAGGATGTGTGTCTCACACTTGGGGGGATTACAGAATGCCAAAAGCAGAGTTTTACACTGCTTCAGTAAGTGGGACTGAATTGCACCTTGCAAACAGTTCAAATACTAGCTCAACTGCCAGCTCTCTTTGTCTCTCATCAACCAATGGCTGTCCCAGAGGAGGCTCCCGACAGAGACAACTTGCATGTAACAACCAGCAATATAACACGCAAGTTGAAAACAGACATGATGCTGCTGAAGAAAGGCAAAGACAACAGAAGGAATCTGTTTGCACCAGAGCACCACCAAACCAGGTGTTCCCGTGTCCCAGCTGCTCAACGGCCTGTTGATGAAGACTTTTACAGGCACAGTGGTTAGCACTGCATGTTCTCCCTGTGTCTGCATGGGTTTTCTCCGGGTGCTCCGGTTTCCTCCCATTGTCTAAAGATGTGCAGGTTAGTTGGATTGGCTATGTTAAATGCCCCTTAATGTGCCAAAACGTGTAGGTTTGGGGGATTAGCGGGATAGACATGTGGGGTTACGGGGATAGGGCCTGGTTATGAGACAGTGCAGACACAATGGGCCAAATGGCCTCTTTCTGCACTATAGGATTCTATGCTTCTATGAATGTCAATGAATCATCAATGATCATGACAACTACCAGAGAGGAAAACTTTCCCATGATCTTCACCTGTGAAGAAACTGCCCTCATCATCATACACTGAAGCATCATAAATAGACAAGGTATTAATTTTGGCTGGAATTTTACCTTCCCGCCCACCATGGGAATTGGAGCGCGTGAGCGAGGGACGGACCATGCATGGTTGATTTGTTTTGGGACATGCAAGGCTGTAAAATCCTGCCCATAAAATGTTTTCACAATCAATACTTAGCTTACAGCTCGTTGTTCAAAAATTTGTTTTCATCCCAACACTTGGGTCATGAAACAAAACTAGACATCATCTTTGGAGAGAATAACACAGTTTACCTTTTGAGTTCTGTGATGTTTGGTCAGAGCTGAGGAAAATTAGAAATATAATTGATTTTGAGCAAATGACTGGGGTTGTAGTGGGGTGGGGAGAGGGACAATAGAGATGTTCTGTAATAGGAGAGAGGGCAGGACTGATTAAATGGGAAAATGTTTGATGGTACAATGAGTCAAGTAAATGTGTTTCTTTACTTGCTCATTTACTATTCCCTTTGCTTTTGTACCATTAAATCTTTTGTCATTTATTCTCTCCACCCTCTCACAGGCCTTCACTTCTTTTCTTCTTTCCTCCCCATCCCTCTACCTTCAACATTACCAACCTTCCTCCATTCTATTGAATTTTGGGCCACGATTCTCCCGTTGTGATCCTCAACTTTTCTGGAGGGTCACGATGGGAGACGTGCGTCTCCGGCCTTGTTCTGGGAACGTGTGCGCATCTCCCAGAGTCAGCGAACAGTGACAGGCCAGACCATGCTGGAAACAGGCTGGAAGGCAGGTAAGTCATTTGAATCTTTTTAAAATGTATTTTAAATATGTTTTAAATGTGGTTATTGGGAACTTCTGGACCCTGATTGAATCTCACGCCCGGTGAGGTTTAGCGTAGTTCCCCATGTTCGGGGAATTAGAGGGAGACCTTGTTGGAATGAAGTGGGGAGCAATTGTGGCCTCTAAGGGGTTAGGTCAGTGGGGGGAAGGGGTGTCACCTGGGCATGGGCATCCTGGCAGTGCCAGTTTGTGCCCCCTGCACTGCTCAAGGGGCAAAGTGCCCATGCCCAGGGGGCACGTTGGCACTGCCAAGGGGGTGGGTCTATTGTGGGCAGGCCTAGGGGCAATTGGTGGGGGTGGGGGAGTCCAACACTGCAGGCAGGATTGGTCTGGGATGGATGGAGGGCAGTGATTGGGGCAGCCTGCTTCCAGGAAGAGGTCTGACCCCAGGGGAAGGTCTGTGGCGGGGGGCGGTTTCTGCTGGGGTGAGAGGGGTGGGGGGATCACCACTGCTGGGGATGGGTGGGTTGTTGCATTGGTGTGCTCCGGGATGGGGAGGTGGGTCAGGGCTGGCCTGGGAATTGTTGTGGGGGCTGTGGGGGTTGTTGGAGGGGCAGCTTTGCAGAGGTCCTGGGCTGGCCAGCAAATGGAGAAACTGACAGAGTGGGGTCAGTGCTCATGCGCAAAGTTCCAGAACTGTCAGACTCTGGTGTGAATAGGCCCTGCCCCCGCTCCCCCGTGTTTTTAATGAGATTCACAACTGAGACCTTTGCAGCGCACAGAGTGCGGAGATTCGGGTGAGAAGCTGAACTGACAAAACAGTCGGGATCTAGAACAGTTTTCCCACCAATTCAGCACTTTTGGGAGAATTGCAGCCTTGATTTCAGATTTCCAGCATTTGCAGAATTTGTCTTTCACTCTGATTGTGATAGTATTTTGTCAATAATTTAAATTATCAGGTTATGATATAAAATTATTAGTGCAGTAGTTTGCTGTTTTGTAACTTTGTTTTCTCTCTCATAATTAAATTTCAATGCTTTAGAACACAGAAATCTTTCCAAAAATTGACTATGGGGTGAGGCTTTACCACTCCAGTCAATATTTGTCCTTTTACAAGTTAGCCCATCTCTAACCTTTTGTTTCTAACAACACTGTGGGTGTATCTACACCTCATCAAAGACAATGGTTTAAGAAGGCGGTTCACCATTGTTGTGGGAAATTCACCACTTTGGAGTCAGACTTGGAGGCTCAACAAACTACTTTATTCAGTCAAAGCTTTGGGAGAAGCGTTGGCACTCTGCAGTACAGGCAGCCACCTTCTCAACTACACAATGGTAGTTGAGCATCTTTTATACTTTTTAGATAATAGACAGTGCGGACATTAGCTGTTAGCACATTGTTCCAAGTTGAGTGGACAGTACGGACATCAACAGTTAACACATCATTATACAAAGACAAGTACAGACATTGACAGTTATCACATCATTGTACATTGAGTAGATACATTTATGCAGTTATGTCCTCTATCAATGGCTGATCTTGTAACATACATTTATGCATTTATATCCCCATCAGTAGCTGATCTCGTTATCAACTCATTGTTCTGGGTTTGCTTTTATCTCAAGTTTAAGGTGCCTCAAGGTCTGACTTGTTTCCTGCAATAATTTAAACACTACAACTTTTAACTCTTTGTGTAATGTCAGTGCCCAAAGTCGGTGCCTCTTAATGTCCCTTACCAGAGTCCATTTTGTGTGCCAAGTGTCCTTTTGTGCCCTTTACTTGGATTTCACTCCAACACCATGATCTTCTCAAGGGTAATTAGGAATGGGCATAAATCCTGGTCTAGCCAGTGATGCCCACATCCCATGAAACAATAAAGAAATAAAGTTGTTTGGACCAATTTTTGTTTGGTGCTGGTAGTCAGTTTTGTTCTGAACTTTCCTCTGCTGTTCTTCATGATGACCTTTGACCTAGAGCAGTAGAATTAGGAAAAGCTGTAATTTCTCTAATATGATTGGTTTTAAGCATATTTGAAAAGAATTTGCATCAATTGTAAAAGGATTAATTATAATTATATTGAATAATAAGAAATACAGGTCCATGTGGCTTGACAACCCTTGACCTGAAAGCAATAAAATTGTTGAATTCATAAACTCTGCTCTAAACCGTTCTTATGCTTTTGAGCAGAGTTTGTGTATTGGATAATTTTATAGTTGCTGTTTCAGTTTTGTCAGAATCAACTAGACCATTTGATGGGAATTGCTAAAGGATAAGATAAAGGAGCCTCTGGGAAGTCTATGTCATCAAGAATGTCATGAACCTAGCTAAGGATAATCTGCAGGAGTGTGCATTTCAGATTAGCTCCAGGGAACTTGGGTGAAATATGACTGCTGGTGAAAGTGACTCATGGGCTAAATCAGTTGAGTGGGAATGTGAGAAATCCTACATGCCAGAGCCAAAGGTACAGAACTTTGGAATTGTGCAGGATGCCACCTGTCTGTGGGTAGTGTTGTGGTTATGTAAGGTATATCTTTGCTGGATCAATTATTTAAAGAGAAAATTGATTTTTTAATGTGAATTTTAAATCATATTGGTTTTGGTTTGTGTTAAGATAAAAGTTACAAAAAGCAAAATACTGCTACTTTTTTCTTTTAGGAGTAGTTTGGCAACTTTTAGTTAACTTGATTTACAGCTCCTCGACAGGAATCTTAACCTTCCTAAATTCCAAATATACCAACTCGATGTTCAACCTGTTCCTGCATCCTCATTATATGAATCAATGCCATCCCAGCAAGCAACTGATTCCCAGAATGTCATAATTTAGAATTAAGGGCAGTCTGAAGATGAATTGTTAACGTTTATAGGCCTTAAAGCCCAGGGATGGCACCATCTACTTTTATACTTATTTATCTTAGAGTCATAGAATGAAATAACATAGAAGGGGCCATTTGATCCATCATGCCTGTGCTGGCATTTTGGTGGAACAATTAATTATGTGTTTCTGCTCAATCCCCATAATCCTATAAATTCCCCTCCTTCCACTCTCCGTGAGGGAGGTAACAGTCTGACTAGCTCACAGGCAACAACAAAGGCACTGGCAGAGTGCTGCCAGGAGTATGAATGCTGTCAACCTGAGAAAGGAGAGCAGGTTCATGTTCCACAGAGACAGGTCTCCTGGGGTGGAGCCTCAACAGTCTATTCAGCCACTGCACTTGTATGGCAGCAAAGTGAGGTTGAACAACATCAGTCTGAGCTCCCACTGCAGCACTCAGCCTGGGTGACCTCTGTTTGTGCTGTAATGGAAGCTGAGACGCCAGCTATCATGATCAGTTCTCGAATGTTTTCATGGCATTGACAATCAGTTCCACTTTGGAAAGGATGGGCTCTGAGCTCTGTGGCAAGTTGGAGCTGGACTGATCCCTGCTCCTTGACAGTGACTGCTGGTTTTCTGGTAAATCTATTATAGCATTCAGCATTTCTTTGAGATTTGCAGCAGTGCCAAGTATGTGAGAGTGAGTTGAGCTTTGATTGTTAGATATGAGTCATGTTTGACAGAAACTATTGGTAGACAAGTGAAGGGGGTGTGCATTGAACATGTCTGATGTTAAGTGATTCATTTGTAAAGATATAGCATTTGATAATACTTTCCCTAACCTTGATGGCTTGTGTGAGGTTATTGAACTCCTTCTTGACTGCATTCATGTCATCAAGGCTAGTCTGCTGGCATTGACAGTGATGGTTATCTTGTCCTTCTATCTTCCTAATGTCTCTCTCTGGATGACCCCTAACCCTTATGAGTGTACTATTGTGCTGTTTGGTTGGACTAGTTACAATAAATTCTCAAAGATTGCTGTCTGTAAATCCCCCCAGTTTACTGCAACATAATTACAGTTATGGGAACAATCTAAATATAATTTCTGAACATGTTTACTCTCCTCAAGTTCTAGATCATATACATTTATGTCGCTTCCTTTCATGAGATCATAGACTGTTACAGTTAAGGCCTAATGGGACACAACCTAACATACTCCATTATACTACATCTCCCCCATGTCTCTGTTTGGACATCAGTATTCTGGTAAACACAACGCTTTTGCCTCCTAGTCATTCTGAATATTTCAGTGTTTTATAGTCCTATGTGAAACATCTTTTTCAATAAATGTTGTTTCTCTCCCTCTCTCCATGCTCTCTTACATTGATAAGCATTGTGGTGCCTTCACAAACCTACCATACCCAGTTCTCCTCTTGTTTGTAGGGAACAAGGCACTCTCATTCTGATATCAGTCTTCTGGATCTGTTGAACTGTGGTCAAACTAATAGGTAATCTGGGATCACTGGTTCACTGCCTTCTTTCATTGATGATTTTAACCTCTCTGCTGTCTATTTTTCACATTGTTATTTAATTGAAATCAAAACTTTTGTTTGTTCTATTTGGCAAATTAGATTTAATTTCAAATATGTCTTTCTACTTAGGAGCAAAGAACTCTGGTCTTGAAATACATACAGTACTTCAGTAATTATTTTCTCTCTGCATTATTTTCTCTTTAAACTAGTGTTTAATTCTTGAAAAACCTTCAGTTCTACACCTACTGATGCACGTCGTTTTTTGAAGAACTCTTGTTTAACATTAGTTCAGGATCTGAAAGAACCCAAATTTCTGTTCTAATATCTAGTTTAAAGTGTGTCTTGTGACTGTCCATCAGGATCTTTGCACTACAGTAATTGCTGCTTAATTCTTTAACCTTTCCTAGGAAAGGTATCTCAATGTATTATGAATCTTCTACTTCATGGATTCTGTCTCCTTTTAATTCTTTCTTTTTCTGGGTGTTCTGTCTATTTCTCTACTGTGACATATTGCCTGAAATGCACCCCCGACCCTGCTTTTTTTACACTAATGACGTTCCATGTCCTTGGCGGGACAATTCCCGTACCCGTTTATTTCTATGCTACACCAGCAACAGCTAGTCTGGACTGCTGCTATTAATTGCTTTTGTTCTCCTTCACTCTATTTTGCTTTTTTTATGTCTGGCAGATTCAACTATATCTGTTACTTTGGCATTTGAGTGGTCTCTCTCTCTCCCTCCTCAAGGACTACTGATGACTTTTATCACCTGATCTTAGTTTGCCTCCTTAACTGAATTGCCTTGGCCAATGCAAGTTATCTTGGGGTACAAAATATCTGACAATGCATCATCCACTAATCCAACAACTAATCTGTCACGAATTAGCTGTTTTTCTTTCAGACTACCATACTCAGTCTTTTGCCAATCGGAACAAATCATTAATAAATTCATCGATGCTTGTCCCATGTTTCTGTATACACATATTAACCCCTGTGCATCGTGTGATATGTACTTGTGGAGATTGAAATATGTATCCAATGCATGAATAACCTCTACAAATGTGCCTTATCCTCATTAATCCTCAGTGTAACTAGAATGTCATCCACATAGTCACCCTTTGGAAACAGAAGTGTACTCACCTGCTCACAGTCTGTCTTCACTGTGAGCAATGTGAAATCTGCACTGCTTTGGCCATACTTCAGACCGATTTAGGCCTGTGACTATCTCAAGGCACTCAGTGGTGGGGACTTCTCTAATGCCACTATTTTTACTGCCATCGCCTTCCTGGACTCCTGCATCAAAACCACCATTATCACTATGGACATGAACCCGATTACATCACTGGTGAGGATTGGCGAAAATCAGAAATCCGATCTCACCTGCTGAGATTTAAATGAAATAAAGTTTTATTCATGACTTCACTATTTTAGAAAGATAGTGTTTGCTACATTTATATTTCTTCAAGTGCTTTATCCATTATAAAAACAAACACTTCATTCAGGTGCTTAATCCCTTAAATGTATTAATTGCTCCACAAAGACCTTATAACCATCTGGAGCTGACAACCAAAATGTGAATTGATAAACACCCCAGTGTGATAGGTTAATTTGTGGATTCGGTCATGCTGAATAAATCCTATAATGATAGGATTTCCACAGGCATATGCCCACAGGGTGAAATAGCAAGCAATGATTTTTTTTAAATTGCAGACTTTTTTTAAAATTAAAGGCTGGATGGTTTAAATGCCTTGGTAGGTTGGCAGTTTCCTTGACAGTTCCAATGACTTTATCCACTTTTTATACACATCCACGTCTACTTTAAACAATTCCAAAGAGCACTTTGCCTCTACCACAGGTGTCCCTGAACCCATAGGAATGGTACTTTACCTCTGTAAAAAATTCCAGTGCCAGGATTGGCACTGTCAGGGTGCCCATACCCAGGGGCACAATCCCCCTCCCCCCCAAATGCCTGACCCCCTGGAAATTGGATTTATTTGAAGGCAGCACTTTACATGTGCAGCTGCTTCCATGAACCACGGACATGCAAACTACAGCCCGTCTCCATTCCCCTCATGGCAAAAATGATGGGTGCTAGGTTCAGGGGCAGAACTTTCAAAATCAGAGCTCGCCTCTAGATGAAAATTCAGGCTGCAGGGTCACCTTTCACTGTCTATCAAAATATTCAACCTTGCGGACTTTACCTGTAGAAAAAGGGATAGAATTTTCCTATACTGCAGATGCTGGAATCTGAAACAAAAACAGAAAATGCTGAAAAATCTCAGCAGGTCTGATAACATCTGTGGAGAGAGAGCAGAGCCAACATTTTGAGTCTGGGCCTTATCTCCATAAAGCATTTTTCAAGTTCTGATATTTGCTGCTTAACCTAAGTAACTGTCAGCAAAACATGCCTTGAATTTTCATTTTTTTTTAAAGCTGCATTTTTTTTTTAAAACACTGGTGCAAGCATTTTAAACTTCAAATTGGATTTCTACTGATCTTTTTCAAGACTTGAGGCTTATCTTTTGGGAGACAAAGAGGGCGAATCTCCCATCCCGCTGTGCTAATATTTTCATCCGCCAGGCTGGGCGAATTGTGTGTGGGCCAATTCACAGGATTCGTGCACACGTTCCAGACGCATGCACGTGGCCAAGTGTCGAATATCCAGTGTGGTCAGGACCACGCTGGAAACTAGTGGGAAAAGCAGGTAAGATATCTTATTTTAGTGTAATTTAAATGTCATTATCGCATCTGGAACTGAATTCCCCAAGCCCTAAAGCATTCCCCGTCCTCCCAGTACAATTTCATTCTGACCGGTTTGGAATAGCTCCCCATTTTCAGGGAACGAGCAGATACCCCGCTGAAATGAAGGGAGGGGGACAATCCCCCTCTCCCTGGAGTCGGGCAGTGGGGACAATAGTGCCCCTTTGTATGGGCACCCTGGCAGTGCCAGTCTGTACCTCCTGGCACTGCCCAATGGGCAAAGTGCCCATGTCCAGGGGGCACCTTGGCAATGCTCACCAGTCATTGGGCAGTGCCAAAGGAATGGGCCAACTTGGGCAGGGCATGGGGGCAGGGCCAGTTGGGTGCAGGGTCTAGGGGGTGATCAGTGGGGTTGGTGGGTCTCACTGCCACTCTGCATTTGGATTGATCGGGACTAGAAGGAGGCCAGCAAAAGGGGCGGGCTGAGGGATGTTGCTCTGCCAGGGGAGTCTGCCTCCCATGTGAGGGGAGGGGAGGTGGGGGAGTATAGCAGGCTTTCCATGTAGTGGGGGGGGGGGGGGGGGGGGGGTGGGGTGGGGGAGTCTGGCAAGGGGGGGGTCTGCCTCCCGGGGAGGGGCGGGGATCAGCCGGGAGGGGGTGGGTGGAGATTGTCACTACTAGGGGGAGAAGGGGGACTGAAGATCGGGACACTCCCTGATGGGGGAGTCAAAACTGGACCAGGAATAGTTGTGGGGGCCGTGATCGGAGAGTTGGTGGGGAGGCAGCACTGTGAGGGTCCTGGGATGATCAGCGATCGAGCTGGCAAGCAAAGTGCAGGCTGACAGTTCAGGGTCACTGCGCATGTGTGGAGGCCTGGAAATATCAGCCTCCAGTGTGGATAGGCACCCCCCCCCCCCACCCCGAGTTTTTAATCATATTCACAGTTGTGATCTCTGCATTGCACAGAGTATGGGAGATTCGAGTCTGAAGTCCCACTGAAAAAATAAATGTGAATTGCATCAGTTTTCCTGTGACTTCAGCACTTAGAACTGTTTTAGGAGAATTCCACATCCCCCTCCCCCCACCATTTCTGACCCCAGTTTGTAAGTTTTAGGGTTCAAGCTCCGAGATTACCTAGAGAAAGTGTTCATAAATGATTTTTAATTTAAGTTTATTAAGAAGAAACATCAGTTTCTAAATGATGTAAAAACTGGTGAGGTAAAACATGTGACCATGTTAGGTGAGAGCAATTGAGTGATCTCAGGGAACATATGAGTCAAAGTGGCAGATGTTTGCAGCTGGAAGTGACAGTCTCTTGCCTGGTTAACAGCAGTTTTCTTCTCTTTCCTCTTTTGGAAAGTATTAATTTACAGCAACAAACCTGCTAACAAATAGCTATCTATTTATTTGTGTGGTTCCTAATAATCAAAACATTGAAGAACTCTACGTTTAGGCCAAAATTTTACCAGTGATTTGCCAATGAATTGTGAGACAGAAAGACTGGAGAAATGGCACAGGAAGGTGGTGGGGGGATGCTCAATGCCTCCACACTGCCGTAACGTTTTGTCAGCAATAGGACAGGTAGCAGATTGGTCATTTACTTTCCAGGAGTTCAATTGAACCACTGAAGGGCCACATCCCACTTCCACTGGCATTTTTCCCTCGAACGTCCCCACCACCACATGACAGGACTATCCAGACATCCAAGGATTCAAAGAGTGGCTTTCCTTTCTGAGCACTCCAGGGTTGATGGAGGACATCACTCTCCTTACCACCACTTACTGTAGCTTCAGCGATGGCTGTTGAGCTGCTGGTTCCCTGATTGAGCCAGCAGCTCCAGGCTGTAGCCACTTAATTGGATATACAGGCAATATGCCGTCCAGGGATCCGGACAGGGCTTACCTCCCGCTTTTGATTCCAGGGGTAGGACTTCTGCCTACTGCATAAAATTTAGCTCCTAATCTGCTTGTGGTCTAGGAGGAATTTATATTTTATGTGAAGATCTAAAAGTACTCTCTCTCAGGTACTTTTGGAGGAATTACAGAGCTCCATTCTGGTCAGACCTCATTTGTGAGCAATTTTGGGCCTTGTATCCAAGGAAGGACAAGCTGGTCCTGGAGAGGGTTCAAAGGCAGTTCACGAGAATGATCCCAGGAATGAAAAGCTTGATGTGTGAGGAGCATTTGAGGATTTTGAGTCTGTGCTCGATGGAGTTTAGAAGGATGAGAGGGGATTTCATTTAAACTTAGAGAATACTGTAGGCTTAGATAGGGTGGACATTGGGAAGATGTTTCATTAGAAGAGCTGAGGATCTGAGGGTGCAGCCTCAGAATAAAGGGACAACCCTTTAGACCTGAGCTGAGGAGGAATTTCTTCAGCCAGTGCATGATGATTCTTTGGAATTCATTGCTGTGAAGACCAAGTCATTGTGTAAATTTAAGACAGAGATAGATAGGTTCTTGACTGGTAAAGGGATTAAAGATTATGGGGAAAAGGGTATGCAAATGGGGTTGAGAAATCTGTCAGCTATGATTGAATGTGGAGCAGACTCGATGGGCCAAATGGCCTAATTCTGTTCCTATATCTTATGGTCTTATGAACGGATAATGTATCTGTCTACGCACTTTGCATGAAGAAGCCTGCTCATCAGGAGTAATCTATATTAGGCAATAGATTTCATTCTCTGTATTGTAGTTTGTGAATCATTTACTCATCTGACCTTTAGACCTCAGCTTTACAACATTGCAATTTATTCAATCAACTTCACTACATTATGCATTTCCATAACTCTGCTGTTTATTGACCCTCATGAACCTCTTTAATGACCCATCTATAATATTTAATGATATAGGGCTATTCTGATGACTCATTCAATTCCAAATGCACTGTGTTTCAGCTATAACAACCTCAGAGTTTAAATGCTTTATAAAAAGCCAACTAAACTCTGATGCTGAAATTATCCCTTTGATTGCTTCATTTACGTACACATTGCAGGTTTTCTTGATATTTTGATCTCAATGTTCTTCACTTATGGTTTGCTCTGTTATTCTTTAGATTGTTAAACTGATAGATTTAAGTTAACTTCATACAAGAAGTGAGCTTATTGGGAGTCATTTACTCTTAATTCATAAATGCCAGGCTTGAAGAGCAAAGAAGGAATCTTTAGCTATTGTAATGTTTAGCAAAAAAAAAGCTATTATAGTTAAAATTCATCTGTGAGAAGCTCAAGTGTGAATAATTTAGTTTAGTAAATGTGATATTACAATACTAGCTTTTGCAATTGTCAATAAAGGGAAACTTGAGAATGCTCTTTGGGTCATAGAATCATAGAAACCCTACAGTGCAGAAAGAGGCCATTTGGCCCATTGAGTCTGCACCGACCACAATCCCACCCAGGCTCTACCCCCATATCTTTACACATTTACCCTGTAATCTCTCCAAGCTACACATCTCAGGACACTAAGAGGCAATTTTAGCATGGCCAATCAACCTAACCTGCTCATCTTTGGACTCCCAAAGGGTCAAATTCGGTCAGACTCCCATTGGGTCAAACTGGTAGGTTTAAGAATAAAAAGAAAAATGAAAACTCTGTTCACTAGAACGTCAATGTGTTGAATGAAATATAATCAAATATTAATCTATATTTTAAATCCTGTATATTTGCAGATTGTTGTCATCCTGATGATCTTATTGATTGCAATTTCTAAAAGGCTGATAAGTCTTTCACTATTTATTGTTGCATCTCAATGTGGAGTCATGGTGAGAGGTGCAGAGATAAAAAGGATCTAATGGGGCAGGAGCAGGTCTCGTGAAGCAATGCACAGTTAGAGGGTGATTTAATTTCTTTTCTCCAGGGTTCTTCAGTTGGGCTGCAATGGCAGTGATGGCACTCTGACCACAGGGTCAGAACATTGTGGGTTCAGTGTCAGCAACTTGAGTACAAAATCGAATACGATACTGCAGTGCAATAGAGAGGAAGGGAGTGCTGCACGCTTCAAGGTGTTGTCCTTCGAATTAATCGAAGATCCTGTCTACCCCCTCAAGTGGATGGAAACAAAAATACCATGCTGCTATTGTGCTGTCACACAATGCTTTGTTGCCTATGATCAGTATGTTTTCAATGTATGAGATGTGTTTTCTCACCCTCGAAGTATGGATCACATATGAAATAATTCAGCAGCAAATTTGACATTTTTCTTTAAAAAGTTGATTTATTCTCACAAACGTGCGCTGAATTTAAAATGCAGTATCCCATACACTCATTTCCACATGCATTCTCACATATGCAAAGAATGATCACTTGTACAGGTAATAAGTGTACTGTTATTGGTTGGGGTTAACGTAGTCTCTGGTTTATCATCTTTGTCTCCTTTGTGGCAGATCTGTGCATCTTTAGATGCTTTTAATGCTTTAAAGTTGAAGTGAGCGTCTTGTAAAGCAAAGAATCTCAGTCACCTGTGAGATTTATTGTAGTTGAATTTCTAAGACTTTAAAGTAAAAGTAAAGTTTATTTATTAGTCACAAGTAAGGCTTACATTAGCACTGCAATGAAGTTACTGTGAAATTCCCCAAGTCGCCACAGTCTGGCGCCCGTTCTGGTCAATGCACCTAACCAGCTCATCTTTCAGACTGCGGGAAGAAACTGGAGCATATGAAGGAAACCCACACAGACAGTTTGAGCTAAGCTTGATATTGGAACAGGTTAGGAATAGTCCTCTCTGGGATTTCTCACTTCAAGGTATGTTCAGTTGCTTGGACTGCTTGCAGCTAGTTTGATGGATTTGGTTGGAAATCTTTGCAAATAGCTTCCAACTGACTTTGAAAGCAGACAATAATGGCTCCCTCAAAGTGCATTTTATAATTTCAAAGTTCTTTTCTAAAAAAAAGATAGTTTTTATGTTGATTCTAAATTTCTGCATTGCGATTTGACATCTTGACGGTTTCTGATCTTGACACAATAGAGCCAATCACTGCCATGAATTGAGTTTCAATTTCTTCCTTTGTTCAGAAGGAACCCTGGAGACACGCAGATCTAATATTCCATAGATCTATTGAGTTGACTCACCCTTAAGCAAAGGGATATGCTAATTCCCCAGATGGCTGTGAATATCCACATTTAATTAGGTATTCACTTGAGACATGGTGCTCTCTGTAGCTCAAATGCCAACGGTCAGTTCATTTGCATCAGCCATTTTCATAAGTGGCTTATGCCCAGAATTTAGAGATATTGACTGAAAGTTCATGACATATAGGGCAAAACATCAATATTTCTTACAAGCAGAGAATATCTACTCTGTGGCTTGGTCAATATTTATCACTTACAAAGCACCAAACAGATTGTCTGGTTGGTACCATCTTTTTTGTTTGTGGAAGCTGGTAATATGGCTGTCACATTTCCTACAATACTGACTACATTTCAAAACTACTTAACCAGCTATTAAAGTGGTTTGGGACATCCTGTAGTCATGAAAGGTGCTATATAAATATAAGTTTGTTCTTTCAAAATATGCATTGAAAGATCCCTTTAGACTGCTAGCTAACTGGTAGGATATCAACTGGTAGGATGTAGAAGGTGGGGAGGTCACTAAACTATTAACCTGAACACACCGTGGTAAACAAATGGCTATTTCGGTAAAATCATTATGCATTTATAACCTTTTCACTCCCAACATCCAAGTCTATTGTATTTCTAAGTACTGGAAGATTTATTACTGTCTTTGCAGTGACAACTGCTCACAGAAATGATAAGCGTGGTAATTACAGCAAGAAAGGGCTATTTAAGAACATAAGAACATAAGAAATAGGAGCAGGAGTAGGCCATCCAGCCCTTCGAGCCTGCCCCGCCATTCAATAAGATCATGGCTGATCTGTCGCTGCTCAGTTCCACTTTCCCGCCCTCTCCCCATAACCCTTAATCCCCTCTCCTATCAAAAACCCATCAACCCGCGTCTTAAAAATATTTAGCGAGGCAGCCTCCACCACTTCAACGGGCAGAGAATTCCAGAGATTCACCACCCTTTGAGTGAAGAAGTTCCTCCTCAACTCCGTTCTAAACCGCCCCCCTTTTATCTTGAGGCTGTGCCCCCTAGTCCTACTGTCTTTTTTGAGCGGGAAGAGTCTTTCCACCTCTATCCTATCCATCCCATTCATCATCTTATACGTCTCAATGAGATCTCCCCTCATTCTTCTAAACTCTAACGAGTACAAGCCCAGTTTATTCAGCCTCTCCTCATAGCTCAACCCCCTCAACTCCGGTATCAGCCTAGTAAACCTCCTCTGCACTCCCTCCAAGGCCAAAATATCTTTGCGCAGGTGCGGCGCCCAAAACTGCACACAGTACTCCAGCTGCGGCCTCACCAATGCCCTATACAGCTGCAGCAAGACCTCCCTACTTTTATATTCAATCCCCCTCGCTATGAAGGCCAGCATCCCATTCGCCTTCCTGACCACCTGCTGCACCTGCAAGCTGGGTTTTTGCGACTCATGCACAAGGACCCCGAGGTCCCTCTGCACCGTCGCCTGCTGCAGTTTTTCGCCCCGTAAGTAATAGTCCTTCCTACCATTCTTCCTACCAAAGTGGACCACCTCACACTTGCCAACATTAAATTCCATTTGCCATTTCCTGGCCCATTCGCCCAGCCTATCTAGATCCTTCTGCAGACTCTCCACACCCTCCGCACAATTTGCCGTTCCCCCAATCTTGGTGTCATCAGCAAATTTCGACACTCTACACTCGGTTCCCTCCTCCAGATCATCTATATAAATGGTAAAAAGCTGAGGCCCCAGCACCGACCCCTGGGGCACTCCACTAGTCACCATCCGCCAATCCGAATAGCACCCGTTGACCCCCACTCTCTGCCTCCTATTTGACAACCAATCCTCTATCCACGCTAACACCCTACCCCCAACTCCATGTCCCTCGACCTTCTGCAATAACCTCTTGTGAGGCACTTTGTCAAACACCTTCTGAAAATCTAGAAAGACCACATCAACCGGCTCTCCTCTATCCACCGCCCTAGACACATCCTCATAGAACTCCAGTAAATTTGTCAGACACGACTTCCCTTTAATGAAACCGTGCTGCGTCTGCTCTATCAAGCAATTCCCTTCAAGATGCCTCGCAATTTCCTCCTTAATGACAGATTCTAACATTTTACCTACCACAGACGTTAAACTAACCGGCCTATAATTCCCCGCCTTTTGCCTGGCACCCTTCTTAAACAACGGCGTAACATTAGCCGTTTTCCAATCATCCGGCACTTCCCCGGAATCCAGCGACGTCTGGAAAATAACCACCAAGGCATCCACTATCACCTCCGCCATTTCTTTCAGAACCCTCGGATGCATTCCATCCGGTCCTGGGGACTTGTACACAATCAGCCCCTCCAGTCTGTCGAGCACCGCCTCTCTAGTAACAGTAATGTCATTAAGACCCTCCAGTCCTACCACCTTTCCATCGCTAACACCCGGCAAATTATTCACGTCCTCCTCCGTGAAGACAGAAACAAAAAAGTTATTCAATACCTTAGCCATATCCCCATCCCCTACCACTAGGTCCCCTTTCTCATCCTCTAAAGGACCAACATTCACCCTAGCCAGCCTCTTCCTTTTTATATATTTATAAAAACTCTTGCTATCCTTTTTTATATTAAGCGCTAGCCCAGCTTCATAGTTTCTCCTACCCTTCTTTATCAACTTCTTTGTCAATCTTTGTTGACATTTAAACCTCTCCCAATCCTCTTCTCGCCCACTACTCTTAGCTACTCTAAATTCCTCCGCTTTTAGTTTAACACTTTCCTTCACCTCCTTCGTTATCCACGGCTTATTACCTCTCCTCCTACTATCCTTTTTGACCATCGGAATAAATTTCCGCTGAGCACCAAGAAAGATCTCCTTAAAGATCCTCCACTGCTCCTCAACAGACCCTCCCTCCAACGCGCTCCCCCAGTCCACATTCGCCAATTCTTCTCTCATCCTACCGTACTCCCCTCTATTCAAAGGACGCGTGTCCGGGAACCCACTTTCTCCTCCTCCATCTGCACCAGAAACTCCACCATACAATGATCACTCTCCCCAAGAGGATCCTTCACCACAAGGTCCCTAATTCTACCCGCCTCATTACATAGCACCAGATCCAAGATAGCTCGCTCCCTCGTCGGCTCCAACACACACTGTTCGAGGAAACTATCCCGGCAGCATTCCAAGAACTCTTCCTCGAGCCCCCCACGTCCAACATGGGTCGACCAATCAATATGCAGATTGAAATCCCCCATAACTACGGCCGTCCCATTCCTGCACGCCGCACTTATTTGCGCGTTAACAGCCCACCCCACCTCCTCTGCAATATTAAAGTAGACACCAACTTTACAGACTTGAATAAGTAAACGTTTAAGAAGTGGCATTAGTCAGGAAGGTTTTGAGATGGGTGAACAATATAAATTGGGATATGGTGTGAATTGATCCAAAACTGTAATGATTCTATGAATTAAATTTGGACACCGCCAATCCAACTCTAAGTAAGAATGACCCACTACTCAAACCACACATATATATAAGAACACAAGAACTAGGAGCAGGAGTAGGCCATTTGTCCCCTTGAGCTTGCTCCGCTATTCAATAAGATCATGGCTGATCTTTTCATGAACTCACGTCTACTTACCTGCCTGCTCACCATAACCCTTAATTCCTTTACTGTTCAAAAATGTATCTAACTTTGCCTTATAAACATCCACTGGGCAGCAAATTCCACGGATTCATAACCCTTTGGGCAAAGAAGTTCCTTCTTAACTCAGTCCTAAATTTGCCCCCCGCCCCTTTTTGAGGCTATGCCCCCTAGTTCTGGTTTCACCCACCAGTGGAATCAACTTCCCTATTTCTATCTTACCTATTCCCTTCATAATCTTATATGTTTCTATAAGATACCCCCCTCCCCTCTTGGACATGACATCTCACTCAGAGATATTCTCCTCTCTCCAATCATCTGGCAAAATCTTTGGCAAAATTTCTGGCTGAAAGCCTAAACAGACTAATGATTAGCACTGACAGGAGGTTTGCATCTATTTGGAAAAGGGATGCCTTAGAAACTGAAAGATAAAGGTCAGACTGAAGACTGATTATTAAAACCCTGTGCAGATTTATATAGGTGTGACAAAATTAAAAAAGGGATATTGAACTCTTGGTCACAGCTGCAGTGAGTGATAGTGACATGGGTAAGATTTGGAAGTGGTAAATATGAATAGTACACAGAAGCTTCCTGATCCAAGATACAGCTGAAGTGGTCTTTGCCAGATAGCTCAGATTGGACCGACTGAAGAAGGGATGGTGGGAGCACACAGTGTATAAGGTATATAACTTTAGATAGTTTAAACTGGTAAGGAAATCTCAGCACCCTGGACCTTGGCTTGGACCTCTAGCCCTCAACAATCTCTCGTATTATTATTTTTTTCATCATCCGTGCCCTCTATTTCAACTTGTGGTTCTTCAGCTATCACTATCCATTTTGCATCAAGTTTTTAATCTGTAATGTGCTTTGCTTAGATGTGTGTAGTGAAAGTTGGCATTGTGCTGAATGGTTTGTAAGAAAATCTGCCTGGTAAACGCAATAAATTGTATTTTTCTCTGTTGGTAATATTTTTAAACTATTAGGGTAAATGAGTGACAATTAAAGCAAGGGACAGTGTGACTTTGTACGTGTAAACTATTGTGTAGAAAGATTTCAAACAAATATTCATCTAAGGTAATTTAGTAAGGATGGTTACTGAACAAGAGTAAATTTAAATGTGGGGCAAAGGATAAGATATGCAAAGGGTGAAGGAAGGATGTCATAGGTAATGTATTTATAAAAGGAGTTTACTTTAAATTCTAAAAGCTAAAGTAAAGAGATGAAGTCAATCAATCTGGGAGAAAGCAGTTTTAAAGAAAGTGGGTGAGATAATAAGAGATCAAAGGGAAGGAAAGTACATAAGCAGATACTGAAAACCTCTGAAGGTTTTAGATCTCAGCCAACAGCAAGAACAGTTGGTTAACACCCAGTAAATAGTGTGAACAAAGCCTGATCTGAAAAGCCAATTGCTGGGAGACTTAAGAGGGCACCTCAAGAGATGATTAAAATCACTGTGTGGTAATTGTTGCTGAACTTTAGTAAACCTTAAAATTCTATAAGGTATTGCTGAACAGATTGGGGAAGTTTAGCTCTGAAGGTAATTAAATTGTTTGGAACTGTGTAATGTATTGGTACTATGTGACGACATTGGGCATGATTTTCCTGGCCTACTGCACTGCTCAAGTAGCATAGCGAGCCGTAAAACGTCAGCTGATGGGGGGAAAATGGGATTTGTGATTTGGATCTTCCTGGTCCATTTTTTTACAGTGTACTCAGCCTCGTGCCTCACGGAACAGTACAAAGTTTATTTATTAAACTTAATTTATTAATTAGTGATGAGTAAGGCTTACATTAACACTGCAATGAAGTTACTGCAAAATTCCCCTAGTCGCCACAGTTAAGCACCTGTTGGGGTCAATGCACCTAACCAGCATCTCTTTCAGAATGTACAAGATTGATTACTATAGGGAAATGCTGATTTCCATCTCTTTAGTAGGCTCGGCACTCAGTTGTCTAGGCTCGCTAGGGTTTCTGTCCCCACCGGTGGAGGTCAGACTTCATTTTTGGATTGCAAGACCTCTCCTTGTTTGTTTGCATTTTGTATAATAATTGAGGGCAGTTGATTCAATTTTTCCTTCTGGGATTTGAACAACTCAGCATTTACCATCAGCCATGTTCTGAAATGCACTGACAGGGTGGAAAATATCGAGTCAATCATAGTTTTCAAAAGGAATCTGGATCAACACTTGAAGAAGATATGAATTGCATAGATATGGGGAGAAAGTCAGGGAGTAAGAATAACTGGATTGCCCTTCAAAAGAGCCAACACAGTCATGATGGCCCAAACGGCCTCCTCTATGCTTTACTATTCTATGAAGATTTTGGCTTTCTCAGTGTTTCAGAACAGATACAGAACTCAACTATGATCTAGCCACCTTGTACAATGAAGTAACTGTCATCAGTAAGGGATATTCTGATTTTATCATTTTCCTGTATGGTTTGAGTTATCTTTTTTAATTCATTTATGGAATTGGGTGTCACTGGATTTTGACCTCGTGACAGTGAAGGAATGTTTCTAAGTCAGGATGGTTAGTGGTTTGGCGGGGAGCCTCCAGGCAGTGGTGTTCCCATGAGTCTGCTGCCCTTGTCCTTCTATATGGTAATGGTCATGGGTATGGAAGGATATTTGAGTTCCTGCAGTGCATCCTTAGGACATGTCTCTTCAAGACCCCTGACCATGCTTAATCTCAGCTATATTCAAGATGCTACAGAAATACAAATTCACCAAAGAACCAACCCTTGCTCACTCCTGTGATCAGTGACTTTTTCCGATAACATCAGATCAAATTCCTCAAACTCTGAAAGCTTTAAATGAACTGAGTGATATAGAGTGCTGTAGGAAATGTGAAGTTCTACAATACCAGCTTTCCTTTATGGTTGAAAAGAATGTCTTTCTGATTTAGATAGAATTGTCAATCAGGAGAGATTTTCAGAAAGACTTTGAAAATGCTACTTTGCATAGGGACAGAGGAATTGTTATAGCAATGATTTGAAAACACAATAATGTGCAGATTTGTTGGAATTTAAAATTGGAACTTTTGCATTGCATGTAAAAGAATGGACAATGGTGATAGCTATTTTTGTCTTGTAGCAATATATCAAAAATTTACTCCTTACTAAAATCACAATGCCCTCTGGTTCTTTCCCAAATTATACCTCTTCAGATATCAGATATAATATGCCATTGTGAAAGTTCTGAATTTATCCAAGGTTAGCAGTGTACAGCAGGGAAGATTTACAAGGGTTGACTTTCCCATGTCTCCTCTTTAAAAGTACCTGAAGGCCTCTGACCTTGTAGATCACCAAGCCACCTCCTTTCTCTCTTTAAATTCCTTGTAGATGTTGTCCTTCTCTAGATCCATGCCCATCTTTCTTGCAACCCCCTGTTGGAACCTCACTGGTCAGATCTTGAATGCCACTATAGGTCCAAGCAAAGTGTAAGATAATATTTTCAGTAACTATAACCACATCCTGCCTGCTATCTTTGCTTACAGTCAACACCCTATCTCCTCAAAAGTTCTTCTCTGCTGTTCAGCTCAGTAGGATTGCCCTTGCATGATTCCACTCTCACCAACCAAACATAGGCTTTGATTTATTAATGTTACATGTATTAGTATCCATTGAAAAGTATTGTTTCTTGCACGCTATACAGGCAAAGTTCATAGAAAAGGAAAGGAGAATGTAGTGTTACAATCATAGCTAAGCTGTAGAGAAAGATCAATTTAATGCCAGGTAGGTACATTCAAAAGTCTGACGGCAGCAGGGAAGAAGCTATTCTTGAGTCAGTTGGTACGTGACCTCAGACTTTTGTACCTTTTTCCAATGGAAGAAGGTGGTAGAGAATATGTCCAGGATGCATGGTGTCCTTAATATGCTGGCTGCTTTGCCTATGTGTAATTGGTGAGAGTGGAATCATGCAAGGGCAATCCTACTGAACTGACAGCAGCGGTCCAAGAAGGCAGCTCACCACCATCTCTCAAGAGCAATTAGGGTTGGGCAATAAGTGTTGTCTTAGCCAACGATACCCACGTTCAGTAACTAGATTTTAAATAAAATGTTTGTTCTCAAAATCCTAGCTCTTTTCTATCTAATTGTTTTTATTGCAATCACTTGATTAAAGAAGTGCTATTTCAATATTATTAAACACCACTGCTACAGTGGAATATTTAAAAGTTATTTGGATGATATGGGCCTCTTCCTATTGTACAGTCACAATTGCGTCCAAAGCCACAAGAAAATATCAGTAGTACTTATGCGGGCTGCCAACAGCTCTCTGGATCTTGGCTCAGCAAGGTACATAAGGGACCTTTACAACATCTGGAGTAAATTGCAAGGCTGTTTGCAGGAAGAGTTAGGCTTTGTTTTGCAGTTTTTCTTTTCTTTTGCAAACTTTCCTCTCTTGCCTGGAATGCAATGGGTCTTCAAGCGAGGTTTACAGCTCCTCAGCAGAGGTCCACACTGGTAGGGAATGGGTATGTGAGAAGCAACTGTGTACGCTCCAGTTGGGATTTGGTTAGCACTGTTGCCTCACAGTGCCAAGTTCGAGTCCCAGCTTGGGTCACTGTGAGGAGTCTGCACGTTCTCCCCATGTCTGCATGGGTTTTCTTTGGGTATTCTGGTTTCCTCCCACAGTCTGAAAAAGCACCTAATATTGACAAGCTGGATTGGCTATGCTAAATTCAGTGTACCCGAGCAGGTGTTGGACTGTGGCGACTAGGGGATGTTCACTGTAACTTCATTGCAGTGTTAATTTAAGCCTACTTGTGACACTAATAAATACATAACAAACCAATTGCCCATAGAAAGCATCAAAGTCAAACCTGATCCTCTTGTCACTCAACATCCATTTATGTGCACTTCCAGGAGGTATCACTAGAGAGTATCTTGGTGTGAGAAAATCTGGCTGATTATCGCTTCTTGGTGTTATGGATAAAATCACGTGGAGTATCAACTTGCTGTGCTTGGTTGAAGTCATTAGGTTACATTTTAGCTTCATTTAAAGCAATTTTTAAAAGCAGCATCTTGGCCTTTTGGCTAAGATGCAAATGAGATCAAGCCTTGGAGGAGGAGCTATGCCTACTCCAATCAGCTTGGACTATGTAGATCAAGCCCAAGACAGGAGGTGAGAGCCCTGTCTTGTCAACTTCGATCGGGAATGTCTTAACTTGTTGAGACTCTGAATTGGACTTGGTTTGATTGAATTGGAATAAAGACAAAAGAAAAGCTCAGGCACGCATGAGCCCAATCAAAGCACCCTACTGCCACCTGGCTGTGATCAAATAATTTAGCACATACCAGGAATTAAACTCAAAAACGTAAATCCCTCCTCAGCATCCAATCATAGCAAACTTTGAATAGGCTTTCATCTTGCTGTCCACCTGTAACTGTTGCTGAGATCAACCACCTATTGTATAAAGTGCCAATTTTCATTGATTTCAATTGCAGTAGAAATTGGGTAGTTTGCTTAATGAACCATTAATGTTTCATACTTAAACACATAGCCATTTGGAAAATACATTGGAGGGTAGTTCACATTGCAGCACGGTGGCACAGTGGTTAGCACTGTGCCTCACAGCACCAGGGACTGGGGTTCAATTCCAGCCTCAGGTCACTGTCTCTGTGGAGTTTACATGTGCTCCCTGTGTCTGTGTAGGTTTCCTCCGGTGCTCTGGTTCCTCCCACGGTTCAAAGACGTGCAGGTTAGGTTGATTGACCATGCTAAATTGTCCTTTAGTGCCTCGAGATGTAGAGGGAAGGGGAATTAGCAGGGAAAATATGCAGGGTTTCGGGGATAGGACTTGGGCAAGATGCTGTGTCAGAGAGTCAGTGTGGATTCGATGGGCCGAATGACCTTCTTCTGAATTCTAACTATGCAGTAATCTAGAGAGCAAAACTTATAGGGTAACTTTTACTTAGCTATCCCTCATTGGAACTTGAGAGAACAGCAGACAATCTCTTTATAAGATTGATCAAAATAAAGAGGCAAATGGGAAATAATGTTAAAGATCTCAGGTCAAGTATGCTGAATACAGAGAATCAGCTAATGACCTGGGCGTGGATCTTGTTTTAAGAAAAAAGAATTCACAAAAAACATGACAAGTTTGGACTTAATCTTCTTTACTTGCATAACTTTGAGTTTTGATTTTTCTTTTAGTATCTAAACATGCCGTTCAATTCTTTTCCTGGGGAACAAAAGCTGTGAATGGAGTCAGTGTGCTGCCAGCCTCTGCCAGTGTTCCTTGGAACTGCACCAATCTGCTTGTAAGTTCCCTTTCCTTCCAACCATTCTTTTTAAAAATCATTAATGGGATGTGGGTGTCACTGGGAAGGTCAACATTTATTACCCGCCCCTAAACTGGTCTTGGTGGTAAGCCATCTTCTTGAACAGCTATAGTCTGTGTGCTAGTCCCAGTGAATGACCCACAGCCATTCAGTCTTTCTTTACTAAACTGTTACATCTCTGGTTCTGACAGCTGTTTACCAATTCCCAACTGCACCGAGAAATTAGCTTGAAAATGAATGTTACGCTGACTGATTCTACCTCTGTTATGCAGATCCTGACCTGAGGGGTAACTTTTTTACACAGAGGGTGGTACGTATATGAAATGAACTGCCAGAGGAAGTACAATTATCACATTTAAAAGACATTTGGACAGCTACAGGGATAGGAAAGGTTTAGATAGATATGCACCAAAGGCAGGCAAAATGGATGAGTTCAGTTTAGGAAACCTGGTCGACGTGGTTAATTAAATTTTATTTGTGAGTATTACAAGTAGGCTTGCATTAACACACCAATGAAGTTATTGTGAAAATCCCCTAATCACCACAGTCGAGCACCTGATCAGATACACTGAGGGATAATTTAGCATGGCCAATGCAATAATCAGCATGTCTTTCAGACTGTGGGAGGAAACTAGGGACCCAGAGAAAACCCACGCAGACATGGGGAGAATGTGCAGAGTCTGCACAGACAGTGACCCAAGCCGGGAATCAAACCTGGGTCTCTGGCACTGTGCCACCCAACGAGTTGGGTCAAAGGGCCTGTTTCTGTGCTGTATATCTCTATGACTCTGAGATCCATAATTGTATTCTATTTTGATAACAATATGTTTACTTTTGACTTCATTGAGCATCAGTGCTGAAAATCCAGAGCATCTGCTCTCCATCTGGAATAGGAGAGAGCTTGAAATCCACCAACATGAAAGCAAAAGGCTGTAGATAATACTGATTGTTGCAGCCAACTGGAACAGATTGGATGGGAAAAAAAATTTGCTGTGTGCAGTTGTTGCTCCCTTCACTACACCTTGGGGGGGGTGGGGAAGGGGAGGCATGAGATTTAAATATCCAGTGCAGTGTGCGATCAGAATTGTCTGCAAAAGAAACTCTCTTTAAACTACTTTTAAAAAGAATTATTAATTCATGGAATGTGGGCCTTGCTGGTTGGGCCAGGATTTATTACCCTTTCCTAATTGCCCTTGAGAAGATGGTGATGAGCTGCCTTCATGGACAACTGTTTTCTGTGTGGTGTAGATAGGGAGTTTCAGGATTTCTAGAATTGTGGGATCTACCATCTACAGCTGCTCCATCAGAAGCAGGCATGTCTGTTGCTGGCTACACATTCAGTTCCATTCAGATCTCGTCAGTCAATGAAACAGTCTATGCCCACGTGCAGCAAGGCCTGGAAAACATTCATTCCACTCAGAGTCCAACCACCTCCCTTCATTCCAAGAAAGCGATGCACCACCACTTGCTAAAAGGCAATTAGGGCTGGGCAATTAAATGCTGGCTACTTTAAAATGTAGATTTTTGTAACAAACTGGGATTTTCACAACAAAGCTTTGGATGGCACAATGGTTAGCACTGCTGCCTCACAGCACCAGGGACCCGGGTTTGAGCCCTGGTTTGGGTCGCTGTCTGTGTGGAGTTTGCACATTTCTCCCCATGTCTGCATGGGTTTCCTCCCGCTGTTCCGGTTTCCTCCCACAGTCCAAAGATGTGCACATCAGGTGGATTGGCCATGGTAAATTATCTCTTAGTGTCAAGGGGACTAGCTAGGGTAAATACATGGGGTTATGGGGATAGGGCCTGGGTGGGGTTATGGTCGGTGCAGACTTGATGGACCGAATGATCTCCTTCTGCACTGTAGGATTTTATGATTCTAAAATGTAAGCAAAGTGTGGACAAAATAAACATCCGCTGCCCTGCTCTCATAAAATACTATTGCGTAACACTGTTTCAAACATGTTGGTAAAAATAATGATGGAAATATTAACATATATAAAAAAAATTGGCAGGAAACTAAATCATGTTGGGAAAATAACTTGCATGTGTCTTCTGCAAGCACTTTGACATAAACCTAGCAGGAGGAAAGACTGGGTTCTCACATCTTGCTGTATGTCAGAATTTTTCTAAAGGGTCTGTTATTTAATGTAGTCAATGACATTTCTTTACGTACATCTTTGCCATTGCTCATGTACACGCCTTCTGTTGCATAGTCTGTGCAGAGCCCAAAATAGTCCATGGGTTTTGGATGAAAGCTTTGACATCTTAAAAGGAAGAATCTTAAAACATCTAAATAACAGTGGCTGTGACACCATAGTGTGTGCAAATACTCAGCATCTTTTCAAATTCCAGTCTCTGCTATTTTAAGTTAAATCCCCCTACTCTCTAAAATAGGAATCTTCAGACTTCCCAATAAGCATTCATACATTAATCACCCCACAGCGTAATTGCAGTTTCAAAGCCTTATAACTGACCTGATTGTAGATGATTTGCAATCACCAGCAGGCAGTCGTTGGCAGTGTTGTGTTACTTCAAAGTGTAGATTTTTGTAACAGCAAAGCTTTGAGTGTAACCCCTTTTTCATATTATGTCTGCTGTGTTTAAGTTTATTTTTTGGTGTCGCAAGTAGGCTTGCATTAACATTGCAATGAATTTACTATGAAAATTCCCTAGTTGCCACACTCTGGTGCCTTTTGGGTACACTGAGGGAGAATTTAGCATGGCCAATGCGTCTAACCAGCATGTCTTTCCAGACTGTGGGAGAAAACCCACACATGGGGAGAATGTGCAGACTCCACACAGACTGTGACCCAAGCCTGAAATTGAACTGGGTGCCTGGCACTGTGAGGCATCAGTGCTAAGCACTGTGATACCCTTTGGACTCTTCTTCAAATTTTGTAAATTGAAAACAAGTGTTGCACAACTTGGGTATATTAGCCCCCCTGTGTAGTAATTATGATGTCGTTGCCACATGACTTGCGAGACCCTGGACTTAACAGTTTCAGTGGATGTGAGTTCATAGCACAGAATTGCATCTAATTTAATTAGCATTTTCAGAGAGTTGCAAATGGCAAATGCAAATTGCAGTTAGGAGCAGGATGTGGCCAGAGTGATTGACTCTATGACTCTTAGAGATTTACAGCATGGAAACAGGCCCTTTGGCCCAACTTGTCCATACTGCCGTTTTTTAAAAAACCCCTAAGCTAATCCCAATTGCCTGCATTTGGCCCATATCCCTCTATACCCATGTAACTATCTAAATGCTTTTTAAAAGACAAAATTGTACCCGCCTCTACTACTACCTCTGGCAGCTTGTTCCAGAAACTCACCACCCGCTGGGTGAAAAAAATTACCCCTCTGGATACTTTTGTATCTCTCCTCTCTCACCTTAAACCTATGCCCTCTAGTTTTAGAGTCCCCTACCTTTGGAAAAATATATTGACTATCTAGCTGATCTGCGCCCCTCATTATTTTATAGGCCTCTATAAGACCATCCGGAGGCTTCATTTAAGATCATATAAGATCATGTGGAGGTTTCATTTTGTCGTTAAGCACATTATCAAAAAATCTCCAAAGTGCATGAATTCTAACTCATTCTCTACTCTTCAGTTGGTACTTAACATCAGCAAGAAGTGAAGAGAGGAAAAATGAGTAAGTAAATCTGTAACCCAACTTCTTGACTCTGTTCCCCTTGCTAATCTCCAAACATTGTGCTCTTCGGGCTCCTGTCTCCAGTATCTTTTGTCTCACCCAGTCAGCAGCAAAGCTACAAAAACAAAATACAACCCTGGAAATCTGAAATACAAACAAAAAGTGCTGAAAATACACACTAGGCCTGGCAGTTTCTGTAAAGAGAGGAATAGAGTTAATGGACTGAATCTTGCAGCTAGGCCACTCATCATGACATTGGGAGTGGCTTCCATTAGGTGGGGGAGGGGGCAGTTTTTGACAGGGCACAATATCCCAGTGGCCAGCCAATGAACTCTATCAGAATGCAGGAGGGCTGATCACAGAGGGACAGACAGACAGCGAGGCAATGGTGGAGACGTGAGGTAACATCATTGCAGGTGCTGGTGCCATATTTAAAGGGCTGCCAGTACTCAAAGCCATGAAACTGTCTGAAAACCTTGAACGAGAGAGAGAGAGAGAGAGGGGAAGGAAAGTGGCAGCCAGAATGGCAGAATCATAGAATCCCTACAGTGCAGAAGGAGGCCATTCTGCCCATCGAGTCTGTACAGACCACAATCCTACCCAAGCCTTATTCCTGTAACCCCACATATTTACCCTGTTAATCCCCTGACACTAGGGTATTTGTTTTTACCTTAATCAGAATCAAAGTAGATATGTCATATGTATGACTTACTGAAAAAATTTACATCTAGAAAAATTATCTTTCCTTAACCTATGTATGTATTCCAGTATCCCAGACTACAGTTTGCCTACTGCCAAAATAAGTCCACAGCAGACGCCGTTTCCCTGGTCCTGCACTCAACCCTGGAACACCAATGTCAGACTCCAGCTGATTTATTGATTACAGCTCAGCCTTCAACATTATTATTCCCACTAAACTCATCTCCAAATTCTGTGGCCTGGGCCTCAGCCTCTCCCTCTGTGACTGGATCCTGAACTTCCTAACTCACAGACCCCAATCAGTAAGGATAGGCAACAACACCTCCTCCTCGATCATCCTCAATACTGGTACCCCACAAGGCTGTGTTCTCAGCCCCCAACTATACTCCTTGTACACCTATGACTGTGCAACCAAATTCCCATCCAATTCGATTTTCAAGTTTGCTGACGACACCCCGTAGTGTTGTCAGATCTCAAACAATGATGAGACAGAGTACAGGAATGAGATAGAGAATCTGTTGAACTGGTATGGCAACAATAATCTCTTCCTCAATATCAACAAAACGAAAGAGATGATCATTGACTTCAGGAAGCGTAAAGGAGAATATGGCCCTGTCTACATCAATGGGAATGAAGAGAAAAGGTTGAGACTTCAAGTTCTTAGATGTCCAGATCACCAACAACCTATCCTGGCCCCCCCATGCTGACACGATAAGTAAGAAAGCCCACAATGCCTCTACTTTCTCAGAAAATTAAGGAAATTTGGTATGTCAGTTATGACTCTCACCAATTTTTACAGATGCATTCTTTCTGGTTGTATCACAGTTTGGTATGTCTCCTGCTCTGCCCAAGACCACAAGAAACTACAAAAGGTCATGAATGTAGCCCAATCTATCACACAAATCAGCCTCCCATTCATTGACTCTGTCTACACTTCCCACTGTCTCGACAAAGCAGCCAGCATAATTAAGGACCCCATGTACTCCAGACATTCTCTCTTCCATCTTCTTCCTTTGGGAAAAAGATACAAAAATCTAAGGTCACATACCAACCGACTCAAAACAGCTTCTTCCCTGCTGCTGTCAGACTTTTGAAAGGACTTACCTTGCATTGATCTTTCTCTACACCCTAGCTATGACTGTAGCATTACATTCTGCACTCTCTTGTTTCCTTCTCTATGAATGGTATGTTTTGTCTGTATAGCACGCAAGAAACAATAATTTCCACTGTTAATACTGTGACAATAATAAATCAAATCGAAATCTTTCACAAAAATATCACAATTCGACAAGAAAAGATAAAATGAACAACTTTTTCTTCTTCCTTGCTATATAATTAACGTATCTGACTTATTTCTCTTTCCAGCTGGTTATCTTCTTCCATTTCCATTAGATTGACTTTGTTCTTTTAACATTTCCAACTCTATCAAACCTGAACCTTGAATTTGACTACCAACTACACTCAATAGTTGAGACACTTATCGATTTGTCTAAATAAAAGACCCTGGGAGGAATTTTCCCATCCCACCAACATGGGAATTGTAGTGGGCCGGACACGCAAAGGTCCATTGACCTCGGATGGGATTTTCCGATCATGGGGCGAGCACAGCCGTAAAATCCCACCCCCTGACTCACTTAGCTGTACTGGTGGATTCCGTATTACCAGCAAACTTTCATTATCTTTGTGACTTTCTTTCTGGCTTTCACTTTGGGCTGTAGGTGGAATTTGGATTGTAAGAGATTTCACCTTTGTTACACTTCCTCTCTCCAGCAAATGATCTACATGAAACTGATCGATTCCCACTCCAATCTTCATTAGCTATGTAAATGAAATTATTCTCTTCACAGCAATTCCAATCACATATTCCTCTTTATCACCTCAGTGTTTTTCCACCATGACCTTCTGACCAGCACTTCATGTCTGGGTGCACCCTAGCTCATCTTCACTTTGTTTTGCTTTTCTTTAACTTTGCTATTTACACCAGGCTTAAGCAAACTAAATTTCATCCCAAAAGCATGCTTAAACACTAACCCAGCTTTTAAAATTCATTTTACAGAATGTGATCGTCGCTGACTGGGCCAGCATTCATTGCCCATCCTTAACTGCCCTTCACTTCAGAGGGCATTTGAGAATCATTCATATTGCTTTGGATCCGGAATCATATGCAGGCTAGATGAAATAAGGACAACAGATTTCCTTCCCTAAAGGGTATTAGTGAACCAAATGTTTTTACAACAATTGATAATTAAATTCTTATTTAATTCAAAGTTCACCATTTGATGTCGCAAGATTTGAATCCAGGTTAGCAGATCTTGCACTGGTTTGGATTACTAGTCCAGTGTTAGTAATGCCTTCCATTGACCACTGCCTTCCCTAAGAACAGAAAATTGTTTAGCCTTTGTCGAAGAGAAACATAAAAACTACTGCCTGGCTTGTCACATTTCAAATTCTCCTGCAAAAAACCCCTTCACAATCCTAATGAGAAAAACACTTTGTCCATTAAAGCTCATTCACTCTTCCACCATGACATCAAATTAGGTATTGAATATCCTGAATGGTTTTGCCTCCGTTACCCACATTGATAGATTATTCCAAACATTTATCACTCTTTTCATTGAAGAAGACTAATGTCTGATCCAATGAACATCCCATTAATTTACATTTATATTCCCTAGTTCTATTAACTGGCTTATCCAGAAGTGAAAATTGGAGTATGCATTATTTATGCTATTAAATAATTAATGTAACAATTCATTGAGCTCGTCCTTAATTCTATAATTAACAGAGGTTTCTCTGGCCTTGCTCAATAGCTTGTTTCTTCACACTTTGGGAATCATTCTGATTATAGCTTCCTGGCATTCAACAAAAAGAAATCCAATGTAACTGCACTCCTGATTCCATTGTTTTGTTTCAAGTTCATTCACAGGATGTGGGCATTTGCAGGCAAGACCAGTATTCATTGCTCATTCCTAATTGCCCTCGTGAAGATGATGGTGAACTGCTTTGTTGAACTGCTGTAGTCTGTCTAGTAAAGGTATTTCCACAGTTTTGTTAGAGAGGGAGTTCAGTGCAATGAAGGAACAGTGATATATTTCTGAGCCAGGATGTTGTGTGGCTTGGAGGGGAATTGGCAGATGGGGATGTTCTCATGTACCTGCTTCCTTTGCCCTACGTGGAAGAGGTTGTGAGTTTGGAAGATGGTACGCAAGTACAGATAAGTTGGAGGGGATGAACATTTGAAGTGGTGGATTGAAAAGTTGCTTTATCCTCTTTGGTGTTACTTGAGTTGCGTTAAAGCTGCTCTGATCCAGAGTATTCAGTCGCACTCCTGATTTGTGCCCAATCAGTGGGGAAAGCATTTTGGGGAATTAGGAGGTGAGTTACTCACCGCAGAATATCCAGTCTCTAACCTGTTCTTGCAGACACAGTACTTGTGTCAGCAAGATTTTTGGCTAGTAGTGACCCCAGGATGTTGATGATGGGGAATTCAACATGATAATGCAGTTGAACGTCAAGGGCAGGTGGTTAGACTTTTCTCTTGTTAGAGCTCTTTATCATCTAGCATTTGTGTGACATGAATATTACTTGGGTGTTACTTTATAGAAACTTTGACAGACAGCCTCAGTGTTTTTCCCTTGTGCACATTTACTGGATGACGGAACTCATACAAGGTTACATTTCCGAGAGAGCCAACTTAATTTAAATTCAACTTTGCAGGCTGCTGGAATAAATTTGCACAACAGTAGTTAATGTAGGTGTTGCATTCTAATTCTTTGTCACATACTTTAAATGTTTTTTGTGATTAATCGTAGATTTTATGATTCAGATTTGGTCAGCGACTATCACTGGAATGTAAACATTGCCATTTCACAATCCTAAATGCAAACACCCTGCACAGTGGCAGATGATGGTACCCCTTTAAATATTGATCTGATATGCTGGTAACATGAGCCGTAAGTCTGCTGATCTCCGCTCCTTCCTGCAAGATTAATGGGCAGGCTCATTAGAGCATTGACTCTTTGATGCTCAATAAATTTTCGCAGTGTGTGTAGCTTTGTTCGTCTCTTTAGACCATGATTTGCTATTGGAAATGTAATTGTATTTATTTAATTTCAGTACTCATGGGAAGTGTGGGGGAGGGGAACATTTGAAAAGTTATTAGTGACTGGAAGCAAACCTTCCCAATTGTTCTGTTCATTTTTATGTCCCGAAGTAACACATATTGAAAGGCAAAAAGTGAGATTATGCTATTTTTCACAAATTCTGCTGGGGAGAAAGGTGGAAATCGGAATATTTTGAGAGTGGTTATAATCTGCGAATCTGTGATTAGATAGCTTATTTCTGCTGAAAATGAAATTGGATTTCAGGACGATTGCCAAGTATTTGATCAGATACTCTACGCACATTTGAGAGAGGTTTACAGCATGCAAACAGGCCATTCAGCCCAACTTCTCCATAATGCCCAGTTTTTACCATTAAGCTAGTCCCAATTGCCCACATTTGGCCCATATGCCTCTATACCCATCTTACCTATGTAACTATCTAAATGCTTTTTAAAAGACAAAATTGTACCTGCCTCTACTACTGCCTCTGGCAGCTTGTTCCAGACACTCACCACCTCCCCCCACCGTGAAAAAAATGCCCCTCTGGACCCTTTTGTATCCCTTCCCTCTCAGCTTAAACCTATGTCCTTTAATTTTAGTCTCCCCTACCTTTGGAAAAGATGGTGACAATCTTATCTTCACTCCTCATTATTTTATAGACATCTATAAGATCACCCTAAGCTTCTTAAGATCCAGCGAAAGAAGTCCCAGTCTACCCAACCTCTCCTTATAACTCAAACCATCAAGTCCCGGTAGCATTCTAGTAAATCTTTTCTGCACTCTTTCTAGTTGGATAGTATCTTTTCTATAATGGGATGACCAGAACTGTACACAGTATTCTAAGTGTGGCCATACTAATGTCTTGTACAACTTCACCAAGACATCCCAACTCCTGTACTCAATATCCTGACCAATGAAACCAAGCATGTGGAATCCCTTCTTCACCAGTCTGTCCATCTGTGACTCCACTTTCAAGGAGTTATGAACCTGTACTCCTAGATCATTTGTTCTAGAACTCTCCCCAACACCCTACCATTAACTGAGTAGGTCCTGCCTCAATTTGATCCACCAAAATGCATCACCTCACATTTATCTAAATTAACTTCCGTCTACCATTCATTGGCCCACTGGAGCAACAAAATTGCCCAATTTAGCAAATTGCTGAATAATTCAATTGAATTTGAAATTGTTTGACTCCTATGCCACGATGTTCCAAAGATTTTTAATCTTCCCTTACTGGGGCAGTTTAGACCTACTCAGGTCAAATCTGAAAACTGCACTTCTTGGAAGAGCTGAAATCTTAATAGAGCAATAATCTTCTTTAACATTTTAGAAATCTTTCCAATGGTCCCATAAATGGGTTTTGTATGCTATAGCCTGCGGAAGCTGTACTCTTACAATAACATGCCTGAAAAAGACATATGGTTCTAACATTAATAAAACACTATTTGTGTAATTTGCATAGGGTACTAAATGGCTTAACATGCGAATATACAACACTGACTTAAGTTGCATTTCGACCAGATCTTTTACACATTAAGTGGCTGAATATTGTTTTGTCATCAATGGGATGGCGATACACATGTCTCAGGAAATGGTTGCTAAAGTGTCATTGTTCATTTTATTGTTTTATTTATGGCGAAATAGTGACAGGAAACCAAAAGTATTGCAGCAAATAGTGAAAAAAAGTAGTATTTAAAACATAAAATACTCACAACAGATTTGTTATCCATCACAGGATTTATCTTTGGATGGAAGCTGAAAAACTCCTGAACGGCAATTTGCACTCTCTTTTCATTCTCTCATGCAACTTTTGTTAAAGGAGGCCTCAGTTCTAATATCCCACCCATCTCCACCCATTCTCCTGGTGTTAAAAGTTGAAAATGGAAAAGGGACATGTGCTCTCTCTTCCCATTCTGATCTCATCAGCTTCAATTTTACACTGCAGCCGACAGAGACACTGTCCCATGCTAGCGGCATCCTCTTTAAATATTGCAGGTTGGGCTCCAGAAATGTCAAAATGTCCTAACCTGTTTATATATGTTAACCTGAGTGGAAAAGCAGTGATATTTCCCTGCCTTGTTAAATATACTAGGCACAATTGCCAGGGCGGGGAGGGGGTAAGGTTAGTGTAGGTGCCAGCTCACCAGAGAGTGAGGTCACACATGGGTCACACATATGTTGATATACACAACTGCACCAAGCTAGCCACAGGAGAGGGTATTAAATTCCACCCTACGTTTCAGGTCAGTGCCCTTTTGTCAGAACTAATATTCCCCCCTAATTTCACATGGCTCCTTTGTTGCGCTGGGGGCACTCCCAGGAGGCAGCATGGCCACATGTACACATACATCTTACAGAGAATGCTGCATGTGTGTGTGTGTGGTCTGTGTGCCTCTTGCATGTTAAATTCCAGATTGCAGTGCAGTTATGCACCTGCTCAGCTTAGAGGGAATATTGGTCAGAAATGGAAGATATTAGATTTTTTTGTCATTCTTTCTTGGATTTGGGGCTTTGCTGACCAAAGGCCAAGTTTGAACAGAGTTTAAGCAACTGAAGAGCCAGGGAACAAGGAGGGAATGAAAGGGAAGGTGTGTGATAGTTAGGAAAGAAGGAGAGATTAAATGCGAAAGGAATGATAGTGCAAGTCTATTACTATTACTTACGTGGCGAAAAACTGCAGCAGGCGACGGTGCAGAGGGACCTCGGGGTCCTTGTGCATGAGTCGCAAAAACCCAGCTTGCAGGTGCAGCAGGTGGTAAGGAAGGCGAATGGGATGCTGGCCTTCATAGCGAGGGGGATTGAATATAAAAGTAGGGAGGTCTTGCTGCAGCTGTATAGGGCATTGGTGAGGCCGCAGCTGGAGTACTGTGTGCAGTTTTGGGCGCCGCACCTGCGCAAGGATATTTTGGCCCTGGAGGGAGTGCAGAGGAGGTTTACTAGGCTGATACCGGAGTTGAGGGGATTGAGCTATGAGGAGAGGCTGAATAAACTGGGCTTGTACTCGTTAGAGTTTAGAAGAATGAGGGGAGATCTCATTGAGACGTATAAGATGATGAATGGGATGGATAGGATAGAGGTGGAGAGACTCTTCCCGCTCAAAAAAGACAGTAGGACTAGGGGGCACAGCTTCAAGATAAAGGGGAGGCGGTTTAGAACGGAGTTGAGGAGGAACTTCTTCACTCAAAGGGTGGTGAATCTCTGGAATTCTCTGCCCGTTGAAGTGGTGGAGGCTGCCTTGCTAAATATTTTTAAGAAGCGGGTTGATGGGTTCTTGATAAGAGAGGGGATTAAGGGTTATGGGGAGAGGGCGGGAAAGTGGAACTGAGCCACAACAGATCAGCCATGATCTTATTGAATGGCGGGGCAGGCTCGAAGGGCTAGATGGCCTACTCCTGCTCCTATTTCTTATGTTCTTATGTTCTTATGTAAGTCAAGCAAGGTGGTAAAAAGGCAAGTAAAGAAACAGAAGATTGGTCGAGAGGACATGTAAGGTAAAGTTGTCATAGTCCCAGATGTGGAGATGCCGGTGCTGGACTAGGGTAAGCACAATAAGAAGTCTCACAACACTAGGTTAAAGTCCAACAGCACGGGTTCAATTTCCTTACCGGCTGAGGAAACATGAAGGGCAGATTTTATTTTTACACAGAGGTTGGTATGTGCCTGGAATGCACTGTCAGAGGAAGTGGCAGAAGCAGACACAAGCAATGCTTAAGAGGCATCTTTACAGATCCATGAATAGGCAGGGAATAGGGGATACGGACTGCGGAAAGGCAAAACATTTTTGATTGAGAAAGGTCTCATGTGTTGGTGCAGGCTTGCTGGGCCGAAGAGCCTGATCCTGTGCTATACTGTTGGACTTTAACCTGGTGTTGTGAGACATCTTACTGCGATAGTTCCAGATGGCTGGAGGCTGCTCTCCTCTTTGAGGGGGAGAGCTGACTGGTGGTGATTTAACCTTAGAATCAAGCAAGGGGCAAAGTTGAGAAGGCAGGCCTTCATCAGTAAAGCACAGGATCGGGCTCTTCGGCCCAGCAAACCTGCACCAACACATGGCACCTTTCTAAACAAAAGATGTTTTGCCTTTACGCAGTCTGTATCCTCCTAATCCCTGCCTATTCATGTATCTGTAAAGTTGCCTCTTAAGCATTGCTTGTGTCTGCTCCTGCCACCTCCTCTGACAGTGCATTCCAGGCACTTACCAACCTCTGTGTAAAAATAAAATCTGCCCTTCACATTTTCTCAGCTGGTAAGGAAATTGAACCCGCGCTATTGACATCACTCTCCAGACGTCCTGTCAACTGAGCTAAACCAACTCCAATGTAGATAAAAGGGAATAGCTAAAATATCACAGCAACTGCAGTTTGAAAGAATTGAGACAGAGGTTATGATCTGAAACTAGAAGGTGATAAACTGGTTATCACAACATGAGGTGCTGTTCCTCAGCAGTATTGGTGGTTATTAAATTGTATGAAATGTTCTCTAGCTGTAAATTAGCCAAGGTTTTTCCTGCAAGCAAAACTGCCAGAATAGATTAATTGGCCTTTCTAATGATTGCGGACTCTTGCTGTGCATAAAATAGTTGCTGTACTGCACTTGAATGGTAATGAATTGTATGTGAAGTGTTTGAAAAGGTAATATCAAACTAAATGGATGCGAGTGTTTCTATTATTAAAGAGGGGAGTGCTCGTATAAAGACCAATCTTGTTGTATTATTGCTATTTAGACTCAATTTCAGGTCATTTCAAAGATAGGGAAGAAAAAGCAATCAATCTCATATTTATATAGCAAGAACCATAATTAAGTCCAGCAGTTCAAGGGCTAGAATTGTACAAACAAAACTGATCAAGGTCAGGACTGCAATTCTTCAGCTGAGTAAATACAGAGTAATGCATAAAGAAACTACTGTGTTTCCTAATCTTGCAATGCTTAAAATTTGTGGGGATTAAGTGTTTGTTTCCTGTTTTATACTGTGAATCAGGGAGAAGGAGAGAATTCCACCTACCCTAAACTGACATGAATGCAGAACGAAAGGCATGGACAACATGGAATTCTTTAAATGCATTCAGGAGAACTTTTTTAGGCAGTATGTAACAAGGGAAAGAGCTGTTTAGGTTTAAGTTTTACATATTGAGTCTGGGCAAGTGCAAAGGGTACCAGTGTGAGAATATTTAATGGGAGCGATTATAACTCAATTAGGTTTAGAGTAGTTACGGAAAAAGATAATTATAGATCAAGAGTAAAAGTTTTACATTGGGCAAGGCTAATCTAAGCTGCGATGAGATTTGGCAAACTGGACTAGACAATAAGTACTTATAGTGTCAGAGCAGTGGGAGGCATTCAAGGAGGAGATACTGAGAGTTTAGGACAAAGCTGTTCCCACAAACAAAAAAGAAGGGCGGCGCAGACAAATCTAGACACCTCCTAAATGTCAAATAGTACACAGAGCACAATAAGGCAAATAAAAGCTTGTGTCAGATTGCGAGAGTTTGATACCGCTAAAAGAATATGTTTTGTTGTGTGATAAGTTTAGATGTGGTTTGGGTTTTGATTAGTCTCCCAAAAGCATGTGACTTGAGCCCATAGTCTTTTTAACCAGAAGCATTTATTTACAGCAAGGATTTACATATTTGGATCTCCACATGAAGAAAAGTCCTCTGCTCTCTTCAAGGTCTTCTTAGCCATATGATCTAACGTCATTATTATTATGTTAGCATCATGTATGCTTCAGATGTTAATCCTTTGTATCTCCCCACAGCTCCTTATCCTTGTCAGATTCACATCCAACTACATCTCCTTTCAAAATCTCAGGCTTCATAGGGTTAGTCTCTGAGGTGCCTGAACTAATCTTCTTGATTTTGTTCTGATTTCCTTTTGATTCTGAGGATATTCTGTAGTCTCTGTTCTGTTGGTGTCAATGTTCTTCTTCTGGGTGGCTGCAGAGTTTGTAATAGATCTCTGCTTCTTTAGGATATCAGCAGCAAGCACTACTTCCTAATGGCTTTATTTTCAAGGATACTAAGGCCCTGCAATTACCCTTTATGCAACCCGGGCCTGTCTCAATCCGGTACAGTTTTGATTGTGGAGTTTTTTCAATGATTATACCATCTTTCTATTAGTCTCTCTCCTTGGGATTCAGCACTGTAACTCACGTGCTCTATGCATGTGGTTAATGTTGGAAGTCTGATTGTTATCTATCTTCCTCACACTGTTTTACCCTCTTGTGGTTGTTAGTGGTGACATTGGGTTTGAATTTTTGTGTCAAAGGTGGAAGTTACATTCTCAATCTGCTACCCATTAATGACTCTGATGATGAGAAACCATTCCATAATGGTTGGTATCGATAACTCAGAACAGCTAGATTAACATTTTCTTTTTTTTTAGTAACTTGCTAATAGTTCATGTTCCTTTTTGTTGCTTGAGGGTAGTGAGTTGGACTGGTTACATGAACAAAGCTGTACTCATTTGTAAAAATTTAGAATTGCTCATTTTGGAGTTGAGCCTCATTGTCAGACACAAAAATGTCTGGAATGCCATGATGAATTGAATGACTGCTTTTGTCGTGACACTGTACAGTCAGTTTACTTCAATCCACTGTGAATAATAATCAGTAATGACAAGGAAGGTTTTCCCCTAAGGTTCAAAAAGGTTCATCCCATGGCCCTGATGGAAAAGAAGAAGGTAACAGTAGTCATTATATTTCTTTGCTGTTTTCTGGCACAAGTAATACAGTTCAAAATAATTTCTTCTACAGTGTGAGTAATATCTTGGCTCCTGATTGATTGCACCTTCATATGACATTCTGTAATTCCTAAATATGAAGCTTTGAAGAATATCAAATCTATGAAAGAAATGGCGGCGGTGATAGTGGATGCCTTGGTGGTTATTTTCCAGACGTCGCTGGATTCCGGGGAAGTGCCGGAAGATTGGAAAGCGGCTAATGTTACGCCGTTGTTTAAGAAGGGTGCCAGGCAAAAGGCAGGGAATTATAGGCCGGTTAGTTTAACGTCTGTTGTAGGTAAAATGTTAGAATCCGTCATCAAGGAGGAAATAGCGAGGCATCTTGAGGGGAATTGCTTGATAGAGCAGACGCAGCACGGTTTCGTTAAGGGGAAGTCGTGTCTGACAAATTTACTGGAGTTCTATGAGGATGTGTCTAGGGTGGTGGATAGAGGAGAGCTGGTGGATGTGGTCTTGATTTTCAGAAGGCGTTTGACAAGGTACCTCACAAGTGGTTATTGCAGAAGGTAAGGGGGCATGGAGTTGGGGGTAGGGTGTTAGCGTGGATAGAGGATTGGTTGTCAAATAGGAGGCAGAGAGTGGGGGTTAATGGTGCTATTCGGATTGGTGGTTGGTGACTAGTGGAGTGCCCCAGGGGTCGGTGCTGGGGCCTCAGCTATTTACCATTTATATAGATGATCTGGAGGAGGGAACCGAGTGTATGGTGTCGAAATTTGCTGACGACACCAAGATTGGGGGAGCGGCAAATTGCGCGAAGGGTGTGGAGAGTCTGCAGAAGGATCTAGATAGGCTGGGCAAATGGGCCAGGAAATGGCAAATGGAATTTAATGTTGGCAAGTGCGAGGTGGTCCACTTTGGTAAGAATAATGGTAGGAAGGACTATGTCTTACGCGGCAAAAAACTGCAGCAGGCGACGGTGCAGAGGGACCTCGGGGTCATTGTGCATGAGTCGCAAAAACCCAGCTTGCAGGTGCAGCAGGTGGTCACGAAGGCTAATGGGATGCTGGCCTTCATAGCGAGGGGGATTGAATATAAAAGTAGGGAGGTCTTGCTGCGGCTGTATAGGGCACTGGTGAGGCCGCAGCTGGAGTACTGTGTGCAGTTTTGGTCGCCGCACTTACACAAGGATATTTTGGCCTTGGAGGGAGTGCAGAGGAGGTTTACTAGGCTGATACCAGAGTTGAGGGGGTTGAGCTATGAGGAGAGGCTGAATAAACTAGGCTTGTACTCGTTAGAGTTTAGAAGAATGAGGGGAGATCTCATTGAGACGTATAAGATGGTGAATGGGATGGATAGGATAGAGGTGGAGAGACTCTTCCCGCTCAGAAAGGACAGTAGGACTAGGGGGCACAGCCTCAAGATAAAGGGGGGGCGGTTTAGAACGGAGCTGAGGAGGAACTTCTTCACTCAAAGGGTGGTGAATCTCTGGAATTCTCTGCCCGTTGAAGTGGTGGAGGCTGCCTCGCTAAATATTTTTAAGACGCGGGTTGATGGGTTTTTGATAAGCGAGGGGATTAAGGGTTATGGGGAGAGGGCGGGAATGTGGAACTGAGCCACGACAGATCAGCCATGATCTTATTGAAAGGTGGGGCAGGCTCGAAGGGCTGGATGGCCTACTCCTGCTCCTATTTCTTATGTTCTTATGTTCTAAGACTAAACTCTCATTGAAGACTAGAAAGTCCTCAATGATAGAGAGGCAATTGCATTGCTTTAAATACTGGTGAATGTCAAATTATTGCAGGTATAGTCTGGTCATCTTTCCTGAAAATATTCTCAGATTCAGATATTCTTCATCCCATTTCTGGGCTTGTGTTAATTCCTGAAACTTTTCTGCAATAGCTGCTAAGTACTGAGTGATTGAGGGCATTTATGCTTTAACCTCCTCAGTGAAGTCTAAATCCTCTTGTTAAGTTCCTTTTGATGGTATTCTGACAGAGTGTTCACTGTTGTTTGGCATTTTCATTGAACACACTATGGTGGAGTCACCTTCAACCTTAATCTGAACTGTTGGATTCTGGGCGGCATTTTTGCAATTGCTTTCCTGTTCAGAAGTGTCACTAGTAGTTTATGGTCTGTTTCAATTTGGAAATATCCACTTGAGTCAGATGTCCATTTGAAAGCCATAACATTGTCTGAAATTATGTTCCCACATCCCACATGCTTCTTTTTCCATCATGGCATATCATTGTTTCATTTCTGAGAGTGATCTACCGGCATAGCAAACTGGTCTATATTCACCATCTTTTTGCAATTGAGATAGTATTGGCCCAGATCTGCAGATGATGCATCTATTGCTATCATGGTTGATAAATCTGGGCTGTAATGTGCCAAGATGTAAGAAGAGATTAAAAGTAGTTTAATCCTTTTGAAAGCATTTTGCTGGTCTATGTTCCAGCGTCACCGATGACCCTAGGCAGAATTTTGCCAGCCTGTCCACCTGAATTCATACGATCCTGCCCGAGGCCAATGGAGAATGCCTTTCTCCAAGCCTCACCGGTAAAATTCTGGCCCCAGTCTCAAAAGCTACTTCAAGGGCTTGTTAACTTTTGCTAAATTTGGAAGGAATTTGCCTATTTGGTTCAGATTCCCCAGGAATTTCTAATGCTCAATTTTTCCAGGATTGTGGATATACTCTTATAACTTTCATCTTTTGTGGATCAACTATGATTCTAATGGCTTGTACTATGTGACCTAGAAACTTAATCATGAATTTGGCATGTTCACATTTTTCATTCGGTGTTAAGGTTATATCCTTAAGGCTCTCGGGACTAATCTGACCCTGCAATCATGCTCCACTGTCATGGACCTGCATTAGCATTTCACCCCCATATACCATATTATTCTTTCCTTGTCTTCTAAGATGTTAGACATTGTTCTCTGGAAAAATTTCTTGAGTGGGCATAATTCCAAAGGACAATCTATTGAAGCAATAATAACCAAAGAGTGTCATAAATCTGAGCAGCAATCTGGATTCTTTGTCCAGAAGCAATTGCCAAAATCAATCTGTTCACATCCAATTTAGTAAATGAAGTGCTCTTGGGTCATTTTGCAAGGCTGTTGTCTCCTGAGGCCGTCGGGTGGATCTCACATTACACTACTTTGTTTAACTGAGTTAAATCCACACAGATTCTTTGCAAGTTGTTTGGATTTTGGATCGTAACCATACCTGAACCCCATTTTGTTGGCAGGATAACCAGTGAGATAACCCTTTGATACATCTTTCCCATTTCAGCCTTGAATTTATCCAAGAGTGGGCAGGCAACTGTCTTCGGGGTAAAGAGACATTTTGATAAAACATCAGCTCCGTAGGCTGATATGGTACTCAGACTTTAATTTTTCCAGTACTGTAAACAATTTTGGGGAATTTGTTGTGGAATGTGGTGCTGTAATTCTTAACTACAATTTCATCCGCCTCACAGATTAACTTCAATTTTAAACATTCCTTTCTGCTTAGTAGAGAACACTCTTTTTATTTGATTTTGAACGACATGGAGAGGTCCGAGGATTTCTCTATCATAATAATTCAACTTTGTCATTCTCTTTTAGTGCTGTTCCCCTTGGAACTAGTAATTAAGTAGATGAGGGTCACAATGGAATCAGTTTGAGCAATTCTTCTTCACCTGATAAAATAGAACCTCCAGTTCCTGTGCCAAATTTAAATGATGTGGTGCATCCATCCACTTTGAGTTTAGTCTTCAGTAGCACTCATTCAGTAAACTCATTCAGAGACTAGAAGTGTTACTGAACCAGCCAAGGCTGGTGAGTTACATTCGTGATGTGGAGATGCTGGCGTTGGACTGGGGTAAACACAGTAAGAAATCTGACAACACCAGGTTAAGCCCAACCAATTTATTTGATGGAGTTACATTCGAGCATGAGATTGGGACGCACAGCCCCACCGAGCTTCATGTTAACGGGGTGCGGCTCCATTTCACTGACATTTCTTCTGAAGTACAGGCAACCATCTGGTCGATTGTCTAAAACTGAAAATTGATACCAATTACTCCAAGGCCTTTGCTGGTTACCCTCCAAGGGTGTCCTTTACCCTCCAAAATGCTTCTACTATTTCCTATCACACTATCCATATACCAAGTTCCAATTACTAGTCTTCGCTATTCTTACTGACTTATAAATTTAAAATTATTCTGTTTGTGTTGAAATGTTTCCATGGCTGCACTGCTCCCCCCTCGACATCTCCAGCCCTACCATCTTTACAATAGTGGGATAAGAGGGATACAAACAAAATCAAAGAAATGTGCCGTCAGCTCTCTAGGACTACTTCAATTTTCTAGATCTCACTCCCTAAACCCTGCCACAAACCTCTCTCACTTCTTTAAACTTTTTATCAAATTATTGGTTATTTGATGCTAATCCCTACTGCTTTTTCTATTTCCCTAAAAGCTCAGTGAATCATAGTGGGATGTTTTCCTCAATTAAAGGCGATAATTGCCAATTGTTCTGTCACTAATTAGTGCAACATTAGAGTAAACGCAGCCAGTCAGATTATGAACCAATCTATGTCACTTTTAAAATTTGTTGAAAGCATTTCCTTCCAGCAAGTAAAGGTACAGTCCCAGATGACCATAGGTTGCTCTCCCCTTTGAGAATTTAAGCTGAAGGTAACTACATCTCAGGCAAGGGGCAAGGCTGAGAAGATGGCCCTTCATGAAGGACCTAATTCATGGATCTCAGCTGCGGGTTCAATTCCTGTACCTGAAATTGGCATTGCTCTGTATCACTAATCAACCGTCCAGTCAACTGAGCTAACCAACCACTCAGCAGATATCCAGGGTGAGACTGTAGCTGTCCTGTAAATTGGTTTGACCAGATTTCAAGAGGAATTTGTAATGACTCGGCCCTTCACCGGGCCCCTGAATCTCCCCTGTACAGAGAAATTGCTACAAAGTAAGGATCGGTGCTGAAAATGTGGGTGTTGACGCACCATTATTTTATAATGGGATCTACTCTGTGGCTCCCTACAATACTTGCTCCACAGGTGGAATTCCTAATTAAGTGCAGTACAGATCAAAGGAAAAACACGTAACAAAGTAAGAGCAGTAAATGCTGGGAATACACAGTGTTGAACTTGTTTTTCTTGACCGCTAGATTAGAGAAATCATGAGATTTTCCAACATTTTCAGTTTTTTATTACTTGACTTTGAGGGTGACATGCTACTTTCTATAATGTATGTACACATAAGTCACTAACTAATTCAGTATAAAAATGCTATTTATCAGGAACATGTCTGCAGCCTGAAAACTGAATCACTTCAAGTGCTCTGTAAATTCAAATGTAGGCTAAGTAATCATGTTAAAAACATGCAACAAAATAAATAAACAAGTAATAATACATTCCATTTCAAATTAGAAAAAAAGCTTTTTGACAATGACAAATGTTTTCAAACATAAAGCAGCACATTTGACTGTTTTCACATTAGATAACACAGGGGTGGCATGGTGGCATCTGTGGCAGCATGATAGCAGAGTGGTTAGCACTGCTGCCTCACAGTGCCAGGGACCCAGGTTCAATTCCGGCCTTGGGTCATTATCTATGTGGAGTTTGCACAGTGGGGGTTTCCTCCGGGTGCTCCAGTTTCCTCCCACAGTCCAAAGATATGCGAGGTTAGGTTGATTGGCTATGCTAATTGCCCTGAGTTTCGAGGAGATTAGCAGGGTAAATATGTGGAGTTACGGGGATAGGTTGGAATTGCTGTCAGTGCAGGCTCAATGGGCTGAATGGCCTCCTTCTGTAGTGTAGGGATTCTGTGAAGATTGGCCAGAATTTTAAATTGCTCAAGTGGATGCCCACCTGACTTGGAAGCAAGAGAAATCGTGGGAGAAGATGTCACGCACACATCTGATGTGATTGTGTACTCGCGCGATATTTTGATTGGCAGGCCACACCAGAATTGGAAGCGCATCCACTGACAATCAAGCTGGCAATTAAGCCATTAAGGGGTTAATTGAATGTCATTTTATGTGGCTCGTTTGCTTTGATGGCTGGTGGATGGGCCAATTGGCCAGGCGGCCTTTATTTTCTGGCTGCAAACTTAAGAAGGTGTATGGGGGTTGAGGTTTGTGTTTAAACGTGCTGTCTAGGCATACACCACATAGTTTTCCCATCGCTATTTATTGTTCACAGCTCTGCAGTTTCCTGAGACAGCTCCGCAGCGGCTGTTCGCCTTGAGGGGGCACATTAGAAATGCCAGCCTACAACCTCCCTTTACTCAGTGCCAGCCCTCTTCCCTGGCAGTGCCGAGCCTTCCCCAGTGCACATTTCATGATGGCTGCCTCTTAACCGGCCAGCTAGTGTTTGTGAAATCACATCCTGGGGCCACTCGCAGCTGGAAGTGCATTTTGCAACTTCTTCCAGGCCGGCGCCTGACAAGCAAAAAATTCAGGCCTTTGTCTTTAGGTTGGTGCTGTTAATGCAAATTCTGAGTATTTTAATTCTCCAACGTAGAAGTGATCTTATGTAAACTAAGGAAATGACCAACTTTAGAAATATTTGTGGAGCAACAGTAACATGTAAAGAATTTGAAGCTATTTATAACAGCGTCATTCAGGATTGATTGAAAGACTCAGCCTGCTGCATAAACAGAGCTGACACATAGTTTGCTCAGTGGCAATAAGTGACCAGTGGTGAATCTTTAAATTCTCATTCATTAGGACAGCAATTGCTGATTTCAGTTTCAGAGTCTGTTTGTGTGACGTGCTTTAATGACTTGAAAATAAACACAGCTCCAGGTCGCAGAGTCTTTGCAATTTGTTTCATTTGCTGCTCATAAATTTTATTACTTGTTCGTTTTCTCCCCTTCCTTCTTGAGAGGATTGATTCCTTGCTGGGAGATGGTTCTCTCACCCACACAATACAAGTGGCCATTAATTATGTGGAAGCATTGAAGGGCAGTGAGTGATGCTCAGTCTTTTCAGCTCCAGTGAAAACCACAGTGGCTGCTTGTTGCAATGTTTGAAAATGTGGGTCTGTGAAGTAACTGGAGCAGTGACCAGGAGTGGGAAACACTCAGTGATCCAGCGTCACTGAGGTCAGCCTCTACTCTCACTTTAATTGAAGTCAGATAACTACACAAACCAGAGATGGAACCTGTGACCTCAGATAAATTCACTGAAAGAGCCATTTAGAGAAAACATGTTGACTGACAATGATTGAACGAGCCAGTAAATATAGATGGCTAATTGTCCATACGTACTATAAGGCGAGAATTTAACTGACTAATGCATCCACTTACACAGCATTAAAATTGGGCCTTGTAAATTCATGCGATTTTATTGTACAGTTTAATTTTCAGGCCTATAAGTTGATTTCTAAGTTGATATACATTGTCAAATTCAGAAATTTTGGTGGTTAGAGCACTATTAGAGAACTCTAATATGACTGTACCAATTTTCCAGTCCTTTCCCATTGAATGTACTATCAGCAAATTTATCATCCAGTTACATACTGTAATGAAATGAGTTAATAGATTAGACATGAAGGGCAAGAAGGAGAACAGGAACAGCGAAGAGCTGTGGGAGTTATGGTGAACACTCATGCAATTAAACTGTTAAACAAAGCAGTCCATAGGGAGTACCATCCAATAGCATCTGTGGACAATCTCGTCACCAAACATGGTGCTAAAAGTGGGATTTGCAAATACCAAGCAGCCAACGATTCTTACCACGCCAGTTGGCTGTTTTTGTTTTAATTATCTTCTTTTTGGCATCTCACCAGCCCTGGAGGTAGATGGTCTGGAAGAGTGGCGAAGGCTCCACAGAAAAACTAAGGGTGGGATTTTCTAACTACAACTGCCCCAAGACCAGAAATTCCCGCCTGAGGTCAATGGACCTTTAGACGGTCTGCCAAATTTTCTGTCCCACATGCCACAATTCTCGTGGCAGGTGGGATGAGAAAATTCCACCCTTAACCTCTAACAGGGGTCTCCGTGGGGCAGGAGGTGGGAGTAATGAAAATAGTGTAAAGTAAATGCAATGTAAATAGTTTGGACATAGTTATTAACGTTTATTTAAACAAGTAGATTGTATATTTGGAGAAAGATGTAGTGTAATGGGTTCATAGAATGGGTGGCACAATGGCTAGCACTGCTGCCTCACAGTGCCAGGGACCCGGGTTTAATTCCAGTCTCAGGTCACTGTCTGTATGGAGTTTGCACATTCTCCCCGTGTTTGCATGGGTTTCCTCCCACGTTCCAAAGATGTATGGGTTAGGTGTATTGGCCATGCTAAACTGACCTAGTGTCAGGGGATTAGCAGAGTAAATATCTGGGGTTACGGGAATGGGCCTGGGAGGGATTGTGGTTGGTGCAGATTTGATGGGCTGAATGGCGCTATAGGGATCCTGCAATAATAAATATGCTAATGAGTGATGTAGACCATGATGTATCAATAACTTCATGTGCTCGAGACTGCTGCCCATCTGTAAAACTCACGGCAAGATGTGTCTACTCATCTTGTATGTTAATTCACCTTGTATGTTAACTCACCTGAGAAAGGAGCAACGCTCCAAAAGCTCGTGATTCCAAATAAACCTGTTGAACTTTAAGCTGGTGCTGTGAGACTTCTTACCGTGCCCACCCCAACACCGGCATTCCCACAGGACACCTCATATGTGTTGTAGATGGAGTAAATAAACTAAAATCACTACCAGAATAAGGCTACAGCCCCTCTTCATAACATACATCACCTAGAACATCCATCAAAGACATCCCAGAAACATACTGAGGTTACTATAATCAATTATGGATGTAATCCATTTAAGTAACTATCAATACCAGTAACAGACCATTAAATAAACACTTCAGTCTCATTTCTCATCACAGCACTGAATGGATAGAGACAATACAATCACTTCTATATATTCAGTACATTCATTAACCAGTTGTTGAGTTGCTTTTTATTTAATTGCGGAATAAAGCCAAAGAAACTCTAAGACACATTCCTATAGGTCAGTCACTTTGCATTGTGTTCACAAAGTATTTTATAAGCAGGTACCTCATATATCTGGTGTGCTGCATTGCGCTGAGGCACTGATACAGTCCAATGGATTTAAGGATCTACAACAGCACAAATAAATTTTTTTAATTTAAGGAACTAAACCAATAAAACACGCGCTACCTCGTACAAGTCACAAGTTACTGAAAGGTACAGAAATCACTGATAGCTTGGTGAACGAGTACAAAATATAATCAATAAAGACAAAAGGAATGTTGATTTTTGTCTCACAGAGGCGAGAAAAGTGATGTAATCATGCTTCAGGTCTACAGAACCTTGGTCAGTTATCTGGCCGACTGCATTTAATTTTAGGAACTGATCCTCAGGAAAGATTAAACCAAAAAATGCTGGAAGTAGTCAGCAAGTCAGGTTGCATCTGTGGAAGGAGAAACAAGAGTTAACATTCCATTACAATCCAGGCAAGATATTTTGACTTTGGAAGACAGGTAACCTGGTGAGGAAGTGTTGCCAGTTCCTGTTGTAGAGCCTGTGTAATAAATCAAGGGGGACTCAATGTGGTTGAAAGTAACAAAGATTTCATTGTCAATGATAAGTAAGTAATTACAGTAAAAGGTCAGGCAGAATAAAGGATGTGACTGAATAACACTACTCCCAACTGTGGACCTTCCCAACCTGGGATAAGCACCCTTGCACTCAATTGGCTGAGCTTCATAGGATTTGGCCTGATCACGTAGCCCTCAGGGAATGCCTCCTTAAAGGGGCCACACTAGCACACTCCTATTATGTTATGTTGCAGCTGTATAAGATGCTGTTGAGGCCACACCTGGCCTCAACTGGGATCTTGGGTTCATGTCACACTATCTGTAACCCCATGACTTGCCTGGGCTTGCAAAATCTCACTAACTGTCCTGGCTTGAGACAATACACACCACTTTAATGTGTGATTAAACATCTCTCCACTCGTATTGTCTGTACCTGTAAAGACTTGATTATCTGTTAAAACTAGCATTCCTACCATTATCTTGTAATTGAGTTTGTGTCTTTATGTGCTCTGTTTGTGACCGAACTCCCACTCATCTGATGAAGGAGCAATGTTCTGAAAGCTCGTGCTACCAAATAAACCTGTTGGAATTTAATCTGGTGTTGTGAGACTTCTACTGTGCACACCTGGGTAATTTTGGTCTCCTTACTTGAGAAAGGATATACTGACACTGGAGGGGTGCAGAGCAGATTCACTAGGGTGATTCCAGAGTTGAGGAGACTAGATTATGAGGAGACACTGAGTAGATTGGGACTATACTCATTGGAATTTAGAAGAATGAGGGGAGATTTTACAGAAGCATATAAGATTATGAAGGGAATAGGTAAGATAGAAGCAGGGAAGTTGTTTTTACTGGCAAGTGAAACTAGAACTAGGGGGCGTAGTCTCAGAATAAGAGGAAGCAGATTTAGGACTGAGTTGAGGAGGAACTTTTTCACCCAAAGAGTTGTGAATCTGTGGAGTTCCCTGCCCAGTGAAGCAGTTGAGACTACCTCATTGAATGATTTTAAGGCAAAGATAGATAGATTTTTGAACAGTAAAGGAATTAAAGGTTATGGTGACTGGGTGGGTAAGTGAAGCTGAGTCCATGAAAAGATCAGCCATGATCTTATTGAATGGCAGAGGAGGCTCGATGGGCCAAATGATTCCTCCTGCTCCTAGTTCTTATGTTCTTATGCTCCTTGTCCCTCCAGCTCCTGAGTTCACTTACGGAGGAAACAAAAAAAAGAACATCATTAACATTGGTTAACACATTGCAGAAAATCATCTGGAATTCCTCAGGGCTACGTGTCATAGATTTGTTCAATCCAGCAATTTCCATTCCCTGGTAAAATGTCTCAATTCTGAGCTAGGTTCTTCTAGGAATGAAGGATTAGGTTGGACAGATGCGAAAGGCAAACTCATCAATCCAGGATTGAGATCCTCCTCAGTAGCTGCTGTACCCTCAGTTACAGAAACCACTGTTTGCTCTGGTTCTACATTTACAACTGGGATCGCTATATCCAATCCTGATGAATCCAAATTCACTGCTGGAGTCACTTGTTGATCCCTTGTACCAGGCACTGCTCTCCTCCTCAGATGGTCTACATATTTCTTGACACATCAACCTTGTACCTCTATGATATAGGAGGCCGATTCTGTCCCTTCCACAATCTTACCAACCATCCACGCTGATCCTGTTGGAAAGTTTCTGATCATGACTAGATCATCAACTTGGAAAACTCTGTTGTTTATCTTTGAGTTGTGATTTTCTTTCTGAGAGGTTTGCCTAGCATCTACCCTTCCTGCCAAATCTGGAAATATCATATCCAAAGCATCCTTAAATCATGTTCCATTGCTGTGACCCCCATGGTCACATTTGACTTCATGTTGTAAGGCAACAAAAAAATGGCTATTTGTAATGGTAGAGGCCTATTAGTTGTTTCTTCATTGATGAATTGAATGTTTGTACAGCATGTTCCGCTAACCCATTCGAGGCTGAGTGGTAAGGTGCTAACCTAACATGGTGAATAACAATTGATCTATTAAATTTTTAAAGCTCTTCCCCCACGAATGATGTGCCATTTTGATAAATCTGGGTCTCTTTCTGTCCACACCCTTCTGCGTTTAGCTGAGACTGGCAAAGTCTCTTTCAGGTGCAGTGCCAGCACTGTCTCTTGTGGAGCTGGTGGTGATGTCACTGTCTGTAGCAAAGACAGCCTGCTGACTGCATCCACATTTGGGTGGCACAGTTGGTTAGTACTGCTGCCTCGCAGTTCCAGGGACCCAGGTTCAACTCCGACCTCAGGTTATTGTCTGTGTGGAGTTTGAACATTCTCCCCGTGTCTGCGTGGGTTTCCTCTGGATGTTCCGGTCTCCTCCCACAGTCCAAAGGTGTGCGGGTTAGGTTGATTGGCTGTGCTAAATTGACCTTAGTGTCGGGGGGATTAGTCGGGTAACTGTGTGGGGTTATGAAAATAGGGCCTGGGTGGGATTGTGGTTGATACAGACTCAATAGGCCGAATGGCCTCCTTCTGTACTGCAGGGATTCTATGATTTGATATGTGTTCCTGGGCGGTACTGAAATGTATAACTGTACACTGCCAATGGGAGAGTTCCCCTCTCCATTCTTCCTGAAGCAATTGTCAGCACTGGCTTATTTTCTCTGAAAGCAAAGACTTATGGTCTGAAACAATTGTAAAATGCTGACTGTAAATGTACTGATTAAACTTTTTGCCTGCATATATGACCTGCCAAGTTTTTTTTGTCTATCTGGGAATACTTTTCTTCCACATCTGACAATGTTTTGGATGCAAAGGCAATTGGCCTTTCTGCTCCATCAGGCATCCTGTGGGACAAGACTGTTCCCACTCCATATGGTGATGCATCGCTGATTACCATCAATGGCTTGGTTGGATCAAAGTGCACCAATAATGTCGACAAAATGCAGAGTTTGCTTAATTTTTACGAAGCCTTCTTTTTGTTCTTCTCCCCACCTCCAACACTGACGTTTCTTTAACAACTGGTGGAATGGGGCTAAGTTGGTAGATATATTTAGTAAAAATCTACCATAATAATTCATTCTGAGAACTGAGTTTAACTCTGATATGTTTTTTGGTTGTGGAACCTCTTTAAAGGCTTTAACTTAATCTTTATCTTCCAGACAATGTGAACATTTTGCGTCTACTCCCAAGTTGAAAGAGGTAAATTTGTCTGTCTGGAAAGTACATTTCAACCTAACACTGGCTTCTTTAGACTGTTTCAAAATCTTCTCCAGGTTTGATCAGTGTTCTCCAGGTGAGGATCCTATAATTAGAACATTGTTGTGATAAACCACTGCATTCGGGATGCTTTTGGAATAGACTTTACGTTGTATGCTGGAAAATGGCACAGGCTGATGAGGCTCCAAAAAGTCAGCGTGTATACTGGCATAAACCTTTGTGAGTGTTGATAGAATGCATGCATTATGTGTTCTATTCTGTGCTAAAAATGGTAATCAGGTTACTACCTATGCATATTAAAAGGGTCCAAACCAGCTGACTCAGGGTATGTTCTCTGGTATTTCAACAATAGGCCTGAGGATAAGAGAGCAAAGGCAATGTCATTGGAAGAAATAAAGCACTATACCATCCTGAGGATATCGCTGTTCTGTTTTCATTCATGGGGAGGCCTCAAACTTTTTTCCTGTTCTAACTGTGAACGAATAGTGCAATGATTTCCATACAGGCTAGAAAACACAATGAAGCAGAAAGTCAAAAAAGCAATTAAACGACTGAAAAACAACCTTCAATAAAGTCATTTTTTGTATATCAAGAACATTACTTCAAGGTGACTGAGTAAATTTATTTTAATTACATGGGATTTCAGGATTTTTATTAGGGTTTTCCACAGCTTGGTTGTTTTTATTGTGAAATCCAATCACCTCCTTGAATACGAAACAAAGTTCATATTGGGAGTGCGGTGGCACACATGAAAAACTTTAAAGGAACTTTATCCAAGATTCTTCAGTGGGATTCTGTACACGGGGTGGGAAGAAACTGAAGGGCAATAAATTCAAATTTTAGAATTGGTGTATTTGGTCATTTTTGCAAGGCAAAGGGAACTTTGATCAGATTTATTTTCAGCTGCAATCAAGCTGGAGGCTTGTGCAATGATACCCAGGGGAAGGAGACAGAGGGAGCTCAATACACTCAGGAAATGAGAGAGAGACAGACAGACAGACACACACACACACACAGAGCGAGTGAGAGAGCTCTGAGATACCCAGGAGACAGAGGAAGAGATGCAGAGGGAGCTTATAGAGATACCTAAGGGTATCACTGGAAATTGTTTGGCGCGTCTTGCTGTCTGAGATGACGTCCTGATGTCCCTGGAGTCTGAGCTCTGTGTTCTCATATCATTAAAGTTAATGCTGTTTGCCCTTATGTCCTTGGAGTCTTGCTTGTGTATTATTAAAGCGGATCACTTAGTGACAGCCAATTCATAAAAACCAGCTCATGAAAAAAAACTTGTAATGTGACTGCATTTTATATATAAAGCATTTCGTCACAGATTTGGCTCTTTATCCTGATCAATGCATTTTCCCCCAAGAGTTCAGAGGGTCTGGTCTACATCTCCACAAGTGAAATAAAGGAAAACAAGGGTCTATAGTACTCTGTGATTTTACATTAAAGCATTACATTAAATTGGCAAGTATCAGTGAACTAGGAGCTGTGACTAGTTTATTTTTAAAGATTAAAAATTTGGGATGTGGCAAGATTGTTATTTTTTGTATATCGCTAGTTGTCATTGAGGTAGGGGTGCTGATGGGTTGTTTTGAATGGTTGCAGTCTGTGTTATGAAGCTTAAAGAATGGGGATTTCCAGAACTGTGCCCCAGCAACACTGAAGGAATTTGTCCAAGTCAAGATGGTGTGTGACTTGGGAGAGTGCTTAAAAGTGATGATGTTCCCGTGAATCTGCCATACCTGTGCTTCTAGGTGATCCAACCTCAGGTGTCAGAGCTGAAAGAAAAGCCTTGCTGAAGATGTCCTGTAAATGGTACAAGTTGCATCCATGGCATGACTGTGGTGGTGGGAGTGGGCATTTAGTACATTGAATGAGCTACCTCATTTGAATGTGGCTGTATAAGGGCAAGGTATGGAATCAAATTCAAACCGATGGTAATGACAGCTGTATTGCAACATACAGCAGGATTTCTGAAATAAACCGACGATATTACATAAGTATTTGTTTCAATGTTTTTAAGAAACATTAAGAAGAGTCCCAAACCACCATTGTTGCACAGATGCCATATGAGAGATGGAATGCATCTTTTTTTAATTCATTCATGGGATATGGGCAACACTGGCTAGTCCATCATTTATTGCCCATTCCTGACAAGGTGGTGGTAAGTTGCTTCTTGAAGTGCCACAGTCCATGTGGTGTTGGTACATCCATTGTGCAGTTAGTGATAGAGTGCCAGGATTTTGACCCAGTGACAGGGAAGGAATGGCAAGTGAGAATAAAATGTGGCTTGGAAGGGAACTTTCATGGTTAAAAAATAAATTACTGGATAATTGATACCAGTGGAAGGCAGTAACACATTGAAAAAGTGATGATAAATAAAGCATGAGAGCAAAGTTCAAGTAAGCTAGAAATGTCTTTTGAACTAATTGTTTTTAACTCTTCTAGAATTTTACATTTGCACCCATTACAATTCTTCAAAATTATAACTAAATTGCCATCTGGGTCAGCAATAAATTAATACCTAAATCCAGACTCTGATCTTCTCAAAATAGGAGCAGCACTGCTCTATTGTACAGAGTAGCTTTCTCGGAAAGGTTAATAGAGAATAGATCTGATACGGAGGCACAGGAAGTCTCCAATGAACAGAGTTCACTTACTTCCATATCTCATTGCACCACAGTAGAGAAAAAAAAACAGGAAATGACAGCCTGGTCCCCAATCAGTCTAGGAGAAGCTATCAAATATGTATGGTATGATGCAAAGTACTGTTAATTTATAAAACAAGTTTGTAAACACTGTAACTCATAAGGATATTTTGGCAAAGTGATAATTATGACTATGTTAATGGTTCTTGATTGTGAGGCGTGATTCCTTCTTTTCAAATCTGCCATTAACACTCACTCCTTCAAAATTTTCCCTTGACCCCTCTGACCAAATAAACTACCAGCCCATCTCCAACCTCCCTTTCCTCTCTAAAGTTACTGAATGTATCTATCTTTCTTGCAACTTCACGCTTGGAACCAGTTGCTACCTCTTTCATTAGTATCAAAATGGACCTTATCAAAGTCACAAATGACATCCTATGTAACTGAATAAGCCTTCCTTATCCTTCTTGGATAGCAGGATAGTGTCAAAGTCTTCAGGTAGATATAGACTTCGACACTATGGACTATACTATCCTCCTCCAACACATCTCTGCTATCCAGATGAATGGCACAGCCCTCACCTGATTCCATTCTTAACTATTCAATTGTAGAGTATCAACTATAATGGCTTCTCTTCCTGTTTTTGCCCCATGACATCAGGAGATTCCCTATTAAATACCAGCCATACCTAGAAATGTGGTGCCACCTAGTGACAGGACTAGAATCATAGGATCATGGAAACCCTATAGTGTAGAAGGAGGCCATTCAGCCCATCAAGTCTGCACTGACCACAATCCCACCCATTCCCTATCCCCATATCCCTACATATTTACCCACTAATCCCTCAAACCTGCGCATCTCAGGACACTAAGGGGCAATTGTTAGCATGACCAATCAACCTAACCTGCACATCTTTGGACTGTGGGAGGAAACCAGAGCACCCAAAGGAAACCCCGCAGACATGAGGAGAATGTGCACACAGACAGTGACTCAAACCAGGAATTGAACCCAGGTCCCTGGAGCTGTGAAACAGCAATGCTAACCACTGTGCTGCCCTGCCACCCCTATGCCATAGATAGAGCTAAGAGATCCCACAACCCCAATGGATCAGATCTAACCTCCGCAGTCCTGTCAATCCCATCATGACTGGTGATGGACAATTAAACTCACTGGAGGAGAAGACTCCACAAATATCCCCATCCTCAATGATTGATCAGTGCAAAAGATAAGGCTGAAGCATTTGCAATGATCTTCAGCATGAAATGCCAAGTAGGTGATCCATCTTGGCCTCCTCCTGAGGTTCCCAGCTCCACAGAATCCAGTCTTTATCCAATTCACTTTGTTCTAAGTGATATCAAGAAATGGCTGAAGGCACTAGATGTGGGAAAAGGTATGGACCCTGACAACATCCTGGCCCTAGTACTAAAGATTTGCACTTCAGAACTAACCTAGCCCCCAGCCAAGCTGTTTCAGTATAGCTACATCACTGGCATCCACCCAAAAATTTAAAAAATTGCCTAGTCGTGTCCTGTACACAAGAATCCCAGCCGTGGGCGAGGTTGGAGAATTCCAACGAGAAATACTATGGTGACAAGAGCAAATCAGAGACTGATAAATCTGCATTGAATAACTCACCTCCTGAATCCCCAAAGTCTGTGCACTACAAATCAGGAATGTGATGGAATATTCTCCCCTTGCCTGGATGAGTACATCTCCAACAACATTTGAGAAACTTGACACCATTCAGGACAAAGCAATCCTTGATTGACAACCTATCCACCACTTTAAAAATTCAATTCCTCCCCAATGCACAGGGCCAGCAACGTGCTATTCAAAGATGCATTTCAGCAATTCACCAAGGGTCCTTTGGCAGTACCTTCCAAACCCATGATCTCTATCAGCTACAAGATCAAGGTCAGCAGATGCATGGAAAATCCACCTCCTGCAAGTTCCCTCCAAGTCACACTCCATCCTGATTTGGAACTTTATCGCCTGTTCTCCCCTGTCACTGGTCAAAATCCCGAAAATGCCATCCTAACAAAACTTTTGGTATACCTGTATTACATGGACTGCAAAGGTTCAAGGAAATATCTCACTATCACTTTCCCAATGGTAATTAGTGATGGGCAAAAATGCTGGCCTAGCCAGCAATAGCTGCTTCTTATGAAGGGAATAATTTTTTAAAAAAATTGAGGTGACACTTGGAGGAGGTAGAAACTTTGGAAATAGTTGCCAAACTCACAATATGGACTGAAATGCCTGAAAAATACCTCATTCAATGTATTGCTGGGTGCAGGAAGAAGGAAGAAGGAGGCAATCTTCTCCAGTGACAGGGAGAAGATACTTGATGATTCAGTGGATCAGCAGCAGAGAAAATGTGGCTTGTTTGAATCCAAAGCTGTAAGTGGTTTAATCATAGAATCCCTACAGTGCAGAAGGAGGCCATTCAGCCCATCAAGCCTGTACCATTAAAATCCCACCTAGGTCCTATCCCCATAAAAGCCTCCATCCTTTATGCACTTCCTCACTTCTTCTTCCTTCCATCATTCGGGAACAGCATCTGATGTCAGCCATTACATCCCACAGCATCACTCAGGGAGCTACCACTAAAGTGAGGCACAACCTTCGAGTGTGCTCACTTCATTCCATCAGTTGCTTGTGTCCTGCTCACAAGTCCTGAATCTGTCAAATTTCACATTGGTGTTGTACATCTAAGATCTGGACTTGAACTTGACTCATGCTATGTCAACATGGCAATGAATGCCCGTTGGTTGGGAAACCTGGAAATAGTGGCTGAGATTCTCTGACCTCTCCACAGCTGGGGTTCTCTGGTCCTGCTGCAGTGAGTAGAGATTTGGCCAAGTACCAAATTCTCCATTCTCGCTGGCAGCAGTGACAAGGCCTACAATAATGGAGAATTTTGGCCAAGATATACGTATCATGGCTAGGTTCAAAAACCATTGATATACTGGTTGCACTAATTTCCAGGTTTCCTATGTCAATACTCCCCTTCCCACCACCACCCACACACTCACAGCATAAGAAGTGATGGGGATCACTAGAACCAGGAGTTTACAATTCTGTGATGTATAAATACTGGCCAGACCACTGGGGGGTAACTTTTATGTTTTTCTTTCAAGTATTACCCTGAGAGGGCAGATGGAGCCTCAGTTTAATTCTGCATCCAAAAAGTAGCACCTCTGACAGTGCTGCACTTCCTCAATACTGTGTTGCTATGTCAATCTTGATTTTGTGTTTAAATCTTGAAATGGGGATTGAACCCACGAGCTTCTGATGCAGAGGCAAGAGTGTTTCTGACAAAACAGTGGCTCACACACAAGGCCACCCTAAGATCTTATGGCCACACTCAGGGTTTCTATGGAAGAAATCAAAGCGTGAATCACTATATGAATACAAAGTGAATGAACCAGTTGTGTAAGTACGCTGACATTTAAAGCTAAAATAAACCTGCTGATAGCTTTTATCCTGGCATTACAGAACTGTGACAAACTCCTTTGATATTTGTTATTTTCACAAAGACATTTCAGGAATGAGTTTTTTCACTTAATTTCAACATTCTTCTTATCATTTTACCTTGGTTTGAATGAAGCGGACTGTAATGGTATCACAATGTTGGAACATTTTTCTCAAAGTGATTTCTTTATAGTCTGTAAAACATTCAGTGACATATGGCAACATTGTGTAGATCAGATGATTAAGATGAGATCTAAGCTGTTCAGGGAAGATGTCAGGAAGTACATCGACATGCAAAGGTTAGAGAAAATCTGTGTCGTAATCCCCAGAGAGCTGTTGAGGTTAAATTTAAAATGGTTATTTTTTTGTTAGGTATGGTTATTAAGGGTTATGGAACCAGGGCAATTTAATGGAGTTATATTACTATCAATCATCAGCTAATTGGTCAGTTTGGAGGAGCTATATGGTTTTGTCCTGTCCTTGTAATTTACCCAAAATCAGTGCAGGAATTTGGCGCTGAAAATTGTTAGAAACTGATTTTAGTTGTCCACAGTAATTGCTACATATTTAACACATTGTGCAGTTTTATATATCATTTCATAGAATCCCTACAGTGCAGAAAGAGGCCATTTGGCCCATGGAGCCTGCATTGACAAACATCCCACCCAGGCCCTATCCCTGTAACCCTACGTATTTATCCTGTTAATGCCTCTGACACTAAGGAGCAATTTAGCATGGCCAATCGACTTAACCCACACATCTTTGGACTGTGGGAGGAAACTGGAGCACTTGGAGGGGACCCACACAGAGATGGGGGAACATGAAAACTTAATGCAGTCACCCGAGGCCGGAATTGAACCTGGGTCCCTGGCGCTGTGTGGCAGCAGTGTTAACCATTGTGCCCCCATGCTGCCCTCAACCATGCAAACTCCACGCAATCACCCAGGGTGGGAGTTGAACCCAGGTCCCTGGCGCTGTGGGGTAGCAGTGCTAACCTCTGTACCACCATTGTAGATGTTTTGATTCTTTCCTTGTGTTTTAGCTTGGTGTTTCACAGGAAAGTAAAAATGATCAAATACCTGATTGCCTGGGGGCACTTAGAACAATCTATCAATCAATTTAGGCTGAGATAATTGTTCCTTTTTCACCCATGAAGTCTCAGTATCATAAACAACTGCTTAAAATATGAATCCTTTATCATATAAAGTGTACATTATAATAATGATGGTGTTCTAAATGTAATCACAAAATCTTCCAGCACAGAAGCTCATCATTTGGCCCATTGTTCCTGTGTCTGCTTTGTGAAAGAGTTTCTAATTAATTCTACTGTCTGTTCTTTCGCCACAAACCTGCCAATTTTTCCCCTTTCAAGTACACATCCAATTTTGTTGTGCAAGTTATCATTGAAGTTTCAGCCACACCCTTTCAGTTTGTAATTAAGTTGCAAAGTGACCTGAGAAACAATTACATGTTCAATTTAATGTTGAACAACAATGCTGCATTTGCAAGCAACTGGAAATTGTTTCGATCTCATTGAAGAGCAGTTACTTTCAAAGGAAAGTTGAACTCTTAATTGTCAATGTTAAGACTTCCGCCACGGGGTTTCACATTTAAACCAAAATAAGACTTTGCTGTGTCAGTGTTAGACTGCAGTGTTAGTAGTTCCTGCTTTTAGTCATTTGGTAGTATAGAACTTGAGTATTGCTGAAAAAAGAGATTTTATTTGTTGAAGCTTTTCATTTTGCACGCGCAATATTTTTCACTCAAATACAAATCCAAGTAACAATTAGCCATATAATACACAGGTGTTGTTTTTCTTGGATTTGTATTCTTGCAAAATGTCCTGATGAGTGCAAGGTGAAAAGCTTTGACAAATAATGTCTCTTTATCAAACAATATTCAAGTTCTGTGCTACCAAATGACTGAAAGAAGAAACTATTAACTTAATACATTTTGTAAATGCTTATTCTTTAAACCTGCAAATTTCAATAGGTGGCTTCCTGTTCTATTCCTGTTTTCACCAACGAGCCTAAGTACGTTGATGAAACCAGCTTCAGTGTTGGGGCTTCATTGCACAGGCCTCCTGCCAACCGTCCCCCACCCACAGATATCAAACCCCCCACCCTATCATGGGCAGTGGTGTCACCCCACTACATCAATACCGTTTGCTGGCACGGAACTTTCTTGATAAGCCTTCTGGTGGACTCCTGTCATTCCTGCCCCAATCACAACTTCCTTTGTGGCCCAAGCCTGTGGTGTCCATCCTCTGCATGACCCCACCACTTGCATTGCACACTCCTACCTTGCATAGCCCACCTGCACAACTCCTCCTTGCATAGCCCGTGCCACCTACATCCAACCTCGCATAGCCCCACCCTGCACAACTCCCCCTTGCATAGCCCTACCCTGCACAGTCCTCCCATGCAGAGCATCCCTGCTATCCCCCTCATGCAGAGCTCCCCCTGCATGAGCTCCCTGTCATCATGCATACCTCCATCATAGTCCCACCCTCAATCAGACCCACCCATACTCAGGCCCTACACCGACTCAGGAACTACCCCCTTGGCACTGCCCATGGTACAGTTATGGTGACTACTCAAGTACTGCCAGGGTGCCAGCTTGGCACTGCCCAATGGGGACTGCCCAGTCATGCCACCGATCACCCAGGGGTTTCAATCAATGGGCTTTTTTCAGTGGTTCACACTAGAATCGTCCACATTGGGGTCCACCCGACCATTCCCAGGCCAGGCCCGGTCACCCCTACCCCCCATTCCCGGAGTGCTCTGATCTTCAGCCCTAACCCTTCAGTGACAATCCCCCCCTCACGGGAGGCTGACCTCCCCCCAGGCCGCCTCAATCACTGACCTCCCTCCTGCCCCGAGTGATTGCCTCGATGGAGTGGCAGTGAGATCCTCCCCACCCCCCGCCGATAGCCCCTAGAGCCACCCCTAAGCCCCACCCCATATGCCCTGCCTCCTTGGTACTGCCTAATGAGCAGTGCCAAGGTGCCCCCCCCCCCCGGGCATGGACACATTGTCCCTTGGACAGTATCGGGGGCACAAATTGGCACTGCCAGGGTGCCCATGCACATGGGGCATCCTCCTGCCACCTGACCACTGAGGGGCCTTGATTACCCTCCATTCATTCTAGTGGGGTTGTCCCGATAGTTTCCTGAAAGTGGGGACCTATTGTAAATCCCTTGGAGTTGAATACTCCTGGCAGAAAGGGAGAGGCTAGCGGGGCTGGAGGATTCATTCACTAATTGCATTAGAAACAGATTTAAAATATATTTAAATTACTTACCTGGTCTTCCTGCCGGTTTCCAGCGCAGATCTGATGGCACCAGAAATTCTGCGCTGGGAGATGCGGGCACAGCGGGAATGCATACGCAAATCCCACGCGTGCCTGGATGCGAGATTCTGCCACCCCATTGTGCTGGAAAATTAGCACAGCAGGATGGAAGAATCACCCCCTAAATATCCCAAAGGCACTTTGAGAAGCTACAGAGAGAAGTTAAGGGTGTAAACGGGTGAGGGGTGTAGGGCAGCAGACGGGTGGGTGAGGAGATATGGGTGGAAGATGGTTCAGGGGTGGTTGGGGATAATAGTTGGGGTATGGGGTAGTCAGGTCAGGGGGTCAGGTCAGGCCAGGAGGGGGTAGTACAGCCATGGGGATATGTGACTTGTAGAGGGAAAGTTGAGAGTAAAAGTTTGGTGGTTAGGGATTGAGGAATTGTGAGTGGGAGGTGATCCAGTTGGAGGTTGGACAGTCAGTAGCATAGTTACCTGGGAGTTAGAACATGTTTTATTCCTTCTAATGATTGCTGGGTACCTATTCTGGTAAGTAAGCTGGAACCCTCCAAAATGAACTCAGAGTTAGAGGATTTTTGGGCAGGTTCCAAACACTGGAGAATTGTCCATCGAAAATTCAAATTTCCCGGGCAATTCCCATGTAGTCAGTATAGTCATGGAATATGGAATCACAGAGCGTATCGTGGGGCGTGGGGGGAGGAATGGGCGTGGTGAAAGGGTCGAGTGGGGTCTGGTGGAGAGGTCGAGGTGGGTCTGCTGAACGGGTCGGGGAGCGAAGGTTTGGTGGGAGGGTTAGGGGGGTGTGGTGGGGGTGGTTACCTCCTGGGTACGATCATCCAGTGATCGGAAGTTCTGGGATTTATAATTAACAGTCTGTTCTCATACAATTAGACTTCTGTAATCCAAAGAAATACAGCATTGTATTCACTGCCAGTGTATTACACTCTGTTCTCAACTTATGCTTGTTAGTTGTACTTTATGTGCCTTATCCATCAATTCAGTGTGAACTTGTTAGCATTTTTCAAATTCTCTAGCAATGAATATCAAGTCATTAACCCCATGGTGGCATTTCTGTACCATTTCTAAAATATGGTTTATTTGCTTTCTACAAAAGTAATATAAGTTAAAAAATCACTAACAGGTCCACATTTGCCTTTTGACGGTAGATTATTTGTCATTGAAGGTTTACAGAAAGTTATTTTTCGCATTGTTTTGCAAACATATATGTGAGAATACTAAAACCTTACTCTGTATTCGCTACATAAAATAGATACAGATATCCTCACAAGTATTTCTAAAATTTTAAAATCTAGAGAAAGACTTTTTGATCTACAGGATTTGAATCTGCCTATGACCCCTGAATAAAAGGAACTATCTGACAGTTTCAAAGAAACTTATACTCTGTCATTTCTGAAAAGACACTAATAACATACCAGGATGTTGCCTGGTATGGAAGGACTGGGTTATGAGGAAAGATTGAGCAAACTGGGGCTGTTTTCTCTTGAAAGACGGCGACTGTTCATTAGCATTGGGGCGTCCCTGGTAAGGTAAATGGATATGGTATGATAATAATTTTTTTTCTCTTTTCATTCACAGGTTTTAAGTCGGTCCACCTTGTTGTCCAACGAGGGGCATACACGCGATGGGTCGTACTTGGGCTGCTCTTGATTGTTCAAGATTGGCCTAGTGCTTCATGTCGTTAGTGTGTGCTTAAACTTGTCCAGATGCTGGGCAAGACGACAGCTCAGTGACTATCACTGTTTGCTGTGCAGACACATGGATTTGGGCCAATTATTGTTACTAGAGAGGCGGTGCTCGACAGACAGGAAGGACTGATTATTATTGTTACTAGAGAGGCGGTGCTCGACAGACTGGAGGGACTGATTGTGGACAAGTCCCCAGGACCGGATGGAATGCATCCAAGGGTTCTGAAAGAAATGGCGGAGGTGATAGTGGATGCCTTGGTGATTATTTTCCAAACGTCGCTGGATTCCGGGGAAATGCCGGAAGATTGGAAAACGGCTAATGTTACGCTGTTGTTTAAGAAGGGTGGCAGGCAAAAGGCGGGGAATTATAGGCCAGTTAGTTTAACGTCTGTTGTAGGAAAAATGTTAGAATCCGTGATCAAGGAGAAAATAGCGAGGCATCTTGAGAATTGTTTGATAGAGCAGACGCAGCACGGTTTCGTTAAGGGGAAGTCGTGTCAGACGAATTTATTGGAGTTCTATGAGGATGTGTCTAGGGCGGTGGATCGAGGAGAGCCGGTGGATGTGGTGTTCCTTGATTTTCAGAAGGTTTGATAAGGTGCCTCACAAGAGGTTATTACAGAAGGTCAGGGGGCATGGAGTTGGGGGTAGGGTGTTAGCGTGGATAGGGGATTGGTTGTCAAATAGGAGGCAGAGAGTGGGGGTCAATGGGTGCTATTCGGATTGGTGGTTGGTGACTAGTGGAGTGCCCCAGGGGTCAGTGCTGGGGCCTTAGCTATTTACCATTTGTATAGATGATCTGGAGGAGGGAACCGAGTGTATGATGTCGAAATTTGCTGATGACACCAAGATTGGTGGAACGGCAAATTGTGCGGAGGGTGTGGAGAGTCTGCAGAAAGATCTAGATAGGCTGGGTGAATGGGCCAGGAAATGGCAAATAGAATTTAATGTTGGCAAATGTGAAGTTGTCCACTTTGGTAGGAATAATGGTAGGAATGACTATTACTTACATGGCGAAAAACTGCAGCATGCGACGGTGCAGAGGGACCTCGGGGTCCTTGTGCATGAGTCGCAAAAACCCAGCCTGCAGGTGCAGCAGGTGGTCAGGAAGGCAAATGGGATGCTGGCCTTCATAGCGAGGGGGATTGAATATAAAAGTAGGGAGGTCTTGCTGCAGTTGTACAGGGCACTGGTGAGGCCGCAGCTGGAGTACTGTGTGCAGTTTTGGTCGCCGCACTTATGCAAGGATATTTTGGCCTTGGAGGGAGTGCAGAGGAGGTTTACTCGGCTGATACCGGAGTTGAGGGGGTTGAACTATGAGGAGAGGCTGAATAAACTAGGCTTGTACTCGTTAGAGTTTAGAAGAATGAGGGGAGATCTCATTGAGACATATAAGATGATGAATGGGATGGGTAGGATAGAGGTGGAGAGGCTCTTCCCGCTCAGAAAGGACAGTAGGACTAGGGGGCACAGCCTCAAGATAAAGGTTTAGAACGGAGTTGAGGAGGAACTTCTTCACTCAAAGGGTGGTGAATCTCTGGAATTCTCTGCCTGTTGAAGTGGTGGAGGCTGCCTTGCTAAATATTTTTAAGATACGGGTTGATAGGTTTTTGATAGGCAAGGGGATTAAGGGTTATGGGGAGAGGGTGGGAATGTGGAACTGAGCCACTTCAGATCAGCCATGATCTTATTGAATGGCGGGGCAGGCTTGAAGGGCCAGGTGGCCTACTCCTGCTCCTACTTCTTACGTTCTTATGTTATGTTCAGTGTCTGTGGGAGTTTGCGCATTCTCCCCGTGCTTGCATGGGTTTTCTCTGGGTGCTCCGGTTTCCTCCCACACCCCAAAGATGTGCTATTAGGCTGATTGGCAGTAATAAATTGTCCCTAAATTAGTTTCCCTCAATGTGGATGGCCATGAAACAATAGGTAAGGGTCATGGTTGGAGGGGGGGGGAACTGGTAGTGTTAAAATGGCGGCGCGGGCTCGTTGGGCTAAAGGGCCTGTTTCCCGGGCTGTTTTTGTTCTTTGTTCTTTGTTCACATATTATGGACTGCAGAGACCAAATTCAAAGAGAACTATACAAAGGCCATCTGCATTTCATAATCTCTCGCTGGTGGAACTAATTATACTGCCTTGCTGTGCTGCAAATTCAGTCTGTCATTTTTACCATCTAACTAGCAGCATCATAGAGAAGGCGCACTGCCCAGATTGAATACCTGGCCTCACTTACACTGTTTCTGCTGGTACTTCTGTGCCACCACCTACAAAACTGATTCATCTCTGCATGCCCATCTCATCTTGTGAGGTAAACTCCGCTGGAAAAGTGAATCATACAGCATTGGTTTTCGATCTGATGACCTTATTAGGACTTTGATTCAGGACTCTGGAATCCATGTGAAACAGCATTTCATTTCTCTGTGGTCTCTCCATTGTAAATCTTTCATTTCTCTATCCCTCTTTTACTGTATGAGCACAACCCTCCTCCTTTGTTGTGCAAATAAATTAACCCTTTGAATTGATCCTATCTCATGTTTGCTGTAGAATTGTTAATACAAGATTTGATCACACCAAAACCAAGGGGTTGGGAAATATAACAACATTTATAAAGGAGGAAACAAATCAAAAACACCTTTCTGTTCACGGACAGGTGGTGAGGGGAAAAATTATTGCTATTTCAATTAACCCCCTCTCTCCTATCCATAACAGATAGATTAGCCACAGCATTGGAGGCCATTCAGCTTGTCACATCCATCCTGGCTCTCTGGAAAAGCAACTCACTTGATCCCACTTGCTTGCCTTCTTGTTATAACACTAGAATTCTTTTCTCTTCAGATAATAATTGAATTCTCTTTTGAAAGCCTCAGTTGAATCTGCTTCCGCCAAACTCTCAGGCAATGCATTCGAGATCTTAACCACTCACTATATTAAAAAAAGTATCTCTTCATGTCACCATTGCTGCTTTTGCCAATCAGCCTCCTCTCATCCTCAATGCTTCCATCAACGGGAAAAGTTTTGCTCTATCTATGTTGAACAGGTCCCTCATGGTTTTCTATACCTCTATCAAATCTCCTTTTAATCTTCTCCTCTCCAAAGAGAACAGCCCTGGTTTCTCCAATCAATGCACATGACTAAAGTTGCACATCCCTGGAACTATTTTTATCAAAGTTTCTGCATCCTTGCCAAGGCATTCAATCCTTCTTAAAGTATCTTGCCCAGAACTGGATTCAACCATTAAGTTTTTTTTTATGAAAAGGATCTGGTACTTGACTGTTGCAGATGTTGTATAGTTTAGCCTGCTCTTTTTTGGAAAACAGCACAGCTGCCATAGGTTATTATTTATTCTTACACATTGTTGATAGCAATTGCTGTGCAGCATCTCCAAAAGTGGCAAACTGACCCGATGAATGAAGTGTTACATCCTGGGGCCATGGAAGGAAAAAGAACAGTTTAACAATTTTGACAAGTTAGGCTGCGAGCTTAAAATGATTGACTAAGTCAATTCCATTCTACTGTTGTCATTTATTACCTGCATTTCTTCTTAGGGCAAAAATGTATGTTCCTTCAGTGTTCTATCGAAGTTTGTCTCATTTTCTCCTTGAGATGTGCGGCATTTAATGAGGGAATCTGAGGCTGTGCCTGTGAGGGAACAGAAGGCTATGAATCTACTTTAATTTGTCACCTCCAGGCATGAGGTTGATGTAGTGATGAAGCCTCAGCTCAGCCTGTTAGTACAGTCAGTCTGGAGGCAGCCTGAGGACAGGCCAGAAGATATTTCTTTCTCTTTTAACTGCAGAGATATCATGCTGAAAAAGCAGGGATTTCTAAGGGCATTTAGAGTTTTGTTTTTTATGGTGAATTTGCCTGACTTCCCTTAAAGCCGCCATTCTCTTACACTCCACTGGAAACCTGAAGGCAGAAAAATGTTGCAGGCTGTTCTTCAGATGGCAAAACTAATATTCATAATGATCCTAGTGTCTAGAACCAAATAAATTTAAATTGCCCTTCAAACCCATACTAGAAAGACACAATTTATTCAACTCGAATCTAGGCCTCAATTTCATCCAATTTATACTTATTTACATACATTTCTTATTAATTTACTCAGCTGTAAATACTCTGGGCAGAATTTGTGTAAAACTTGGCTGTAATTTTTCACACAAAAACTGGTGCCATTCCCATTGGCCTCATTGGCTTGATCTGCACTGCACTTTTTAGGCAATTTGAAAAAAAAATCCCCATGTGAAAGATGTTGTACCTATGGCGCAAGTTGTCTGAGTCGCTTGCCCTGGGAGTCACCTGAGTCACCTGAACAGTTCCATCAGGGGGCACTGCATTTAAACAGCTCCACAGCCCTTGCTCACAGTCAAGCCAGGAGGAAGGCAGCAAAGAAGCCTATTCCCTCCTTAATGGAGGAATCCATCACCATATGCTAGATGCTGTGGGGGAGAGAATGTGGATCATCTACCCACAGGCTGGAAGGAAACCTTGCAGCAAGATCACTAATCCCACTTGGGAGATGGTAGCCATGCTGGTGAGTGCCAGCACCCAATACAAGAGTACAAATATTCAATGTCAGAAAAAAATGAATGATTTCCTCTGTGCTATCAGGGGAAGTGCTACTTGTCGCCTCTCACTATTCCCCCCTCTTTCAGTGACCACCTCCCTATGCCATGTGGACCCCACATGCTGCCATCTCGCTGGGCCCCACCACCCGACCACCCACAAGCTTCCTCATCTCTCCTAATGCTCCCTTCTTCACTATTCCTCCCTGCTCATGTGCAACGCCCACACATACCAGATATCATTGTCATCTCACCCGACAGGCAGCGTGCTAACACCATCTCCACTTGTTTCCCTGCAGGACAAGGCCACTCACAAGCATCACGAGTGAATGAAGATGGGCAGTGGCATGGCGGAGCTAAGGCTCCTGTCTCCATTTGAGGAGAGAGCTCTGGATCTCACAGGGTAGAAGCAGGAACGGGCACGCACTGAGAACGAGCTGGGCTTGAGAGAGAAAAGTGAGGATCCTCTGCGCTTTCATACAGCTGCCCAAACTCATGCGAGTGGTGCATCTCCAAGACCTTTGCCCTAGCCATGTACTAATAGCATGTCCCTTTCCTTACAGGAAAATCACCGGAGCTGTCTGACCCGTCTACCATCAGGGTTCAGCCACCAACCCTCCACACCAGTTTAGAGGAGATACCAGAGGAGGAGATAGAAGCTGCATCACGGCTTTCACCCACACTAGCATATAGAGACACACACATTGGTGGGCGATCTGGGTCACTATCTGGTGAGCCCCACACTGCTGCTGTTTCACATCACTCAGAGGCAGGAATGTCACAAGATTCAGGCAATTGGAAGGTGATCTGCTGGATCCCAGGACTCAGCTGTGCTCCAGCCGGGTGCCACATCTCTGGACATGTTTTTCCCTCAGCTGCTGGAGATGCAAATGCAAAGCTGGGAATATCAGGAGGGGGTGTCAGCGACACTCCTGCAACTGCAAAGCTGAATGAAGGAGTCCCAAAGCTTTCTCTTGCGAGCAAGAAGGTGGCAAAGTGGTTAGCACTGCTGCCTCCTAGGCGCCAGGGATCTGGGTTCGATTCCCAGCTTGGCTCCCACTATTTGTGTGGAGTTTACACATTCTCCCCATGTCTGTGTGCGTTTCTCCCGGGTGCTCTGGTTTCCTCCCACAGTCCAAAGACATGCAGGTTAGGTTGATTGGCCATGCTATAATTGCTCCTTAGCATCAGGGGGATGAATGTTTCTTCAGAAGAAACTCTTCAAAATGCAGCTAATGAAAATACAACAAAACTTCCTCCAACTTATAAATCAAAGAAAGGGTTTAATAAAGAAATATCATTACTCCAAACTTGGGGCCTCACCCTGGACCACTCCAAGCTTCCCATAATTCTACATAGTTCCTTATTTGTAGTGAATTTGCTGGTCAGCTGACTATTACATCACTCTGTAATTGGTTCCATGTTTTTCTGCATCAGCTGACCCTTATATCTTATTCCCATTGATCACATTACATCCAAAGTTGTTACCGGTTACATTCCAACAGTTAGTAGGATAAATTTGTGAGGTTATGGGGATTGGGCCTAGGTGAGATTGTTGTCAGTGCAGGATCGATGGGCCAAATGGCCTTCTTCGGCACTGTAGATCTTCTCTGTTCTATGTTCTATGAGATGATGCTGGGAATGCAAGGCACCCAGGCCAACACTGCAAGGGTGTCAGTTACAGAGAAGAGTCTGTACTTGAAGCCAAATCCATGATGGGAGATGTCGAAAGCATGGCTCAGACTCTGAGCACAGTGGCTGAGGGCATCAACTGGATGGTGCATGCACTGGTGGGCATCCACAAGTACCAGCGTCAGGACAGATGGGATTCTGGATCCCACGCCAGCTGCCTTTCTATTCCATGGAGTGACCCAGGGACCTATGAGCACCCAGAGGAAGAAGGATCTGCTGGTGCACTGCACAGGACCTTGCACCCAGGAGACCCGGGGAATGACCTGCCCATCTGACTGCCCCCAACCTTCCCCTTTCAGAAACAGGCGTACCTCAGTTTCAGTGGACAGAATGGGGTTGCAGTACAACATCAGTGCTAAAGGAAAGCAGCATGGTCCTCTAGATCCTGGCCCTCCAGAAGGTGCCCGCCAAGGGCATCCCAGTCAACAGGACATGGTAGACAGCGTGCTGCCTTCACACCAGCTATGCCACCTGTGGCACATCCAGACGTAATGGGAGGGTACATAAGAATAAGCAACTGTAGGTGCACAGCATGGCCAATGATGAAGTTTGGCACTATAAGTTCAGAAGCACTGTCACCTGTCAATTTTGATCTGTCACACGGGTACAGTTCAGCTGCACCTGTGGCAAACCAGCAATCTGACGGAACGCTGTAGGTCTCACATTCTGTGTGGTCAGACACACTAGGCTGAATAGTCTCCTTCTGCATGGTAACAATTCTGCGATTTTAAAATAAGTTTTAAAATTTGTTATAAATAGCAAGCAACATATTTTCCCAATAAATGTCATGACAGTGACGAACAGCAAAGTTCCGGTTTGGAGAGAGCCCTCTCCAGTTTGATGGGTTTTCCTAATTTCCTAACGATGGCGCTAACCATGGAAAGAAAATGCAAAAGAAACAGGGGACAGGACCTGTAAGCAAAACGGGATTTATTCATCCTGTCTTCAAACTGCTCCTTTCATATTGGATGTTGGCTAACAAACTGGAGATTACCATGTCATTATGGAACTCTCGCTCTTTTCCAGTTGTGTTCATTGAAAATAATATTTACCAGTCCTATTTCACACAGTTTGAAAGACAATGTGCCTGATTATTTATAACAATGTGGGGAAGAATGGGGGGAGTGTGGTTGCTGGGAGGAATCTGGAAATTCCAATGACGTGGAGATCCTGTCAATTATTTGTGGGATAACTCCAAAAAAGAATTCAGGAGAAACTTTTTTATCCAGAGTGTCGTTCATTGGGCGTCACTGGCAAGGTCAACATTTATTGGCCATTTCTGATTGCCCTTGAGAAAGTGGTGCTGAGCCACCTTCTTAAACCGGTGCAGTTCATGAGGTGTAGATACACCTACAGTGCTGCATGGGAGGTGTAGATACATCCACAGTGCTGCACGGGAGGTGTAGATTCACCTACGGTGCTGCACGGGAGGTGTAGATACATCCACAGTGCTGCACGGGAGGTGTAGATTCACCTACGGTGCTGCACGGGAGGTGTAGATACATCCACAGTGCTGCACGGGAGGTGTAGATACACCCACGGTGCTGTACGGGAGGTGTAGATACACCCACGGTGCTGTACGGGAGGTGTAGATACACCCACGGTGCTGTACGGGAGGTGTAGATACACCCACGGTGCTGCACGGGAGGTGTAGCTACACCCACGGTGCTGCATGGGAGGTGTAGATACACCCATGGTGCTGCACGGGAGGTGTAGATACACCCACGGTGCTGCACGGGAGGTGTAGATACACCCACAGTGCTGCACGGGAGGGAATTCCAGGATTTTGACCCTTTGACAGTGAAGGAATAGCAATATTGTTCCAAGTCAGAATTCTGTGTGGCTGATGGGTTGGGAAAAAGATTAAATAGGTTTTGTCCTACTTCCTAAGGACAGGAGATACCTCTGGATAGTTTTCCAGATTGTCTGCTCGATGCCAGTATTGTAGCTGCACTGAAATATTTTCTCCAAGAGCACAGCTAATTCTGGAATACAAGTCTTCAAGTGCTGGATCTGGGACGTTGTTGGGGCCCATTGCCTTTACTGTGTCAAGCACACTCAGTCATTTCTTAATGCCACATGGAATGAATCAAATTGATTGATGACTTGTGATGGTGAAGGAGGCAAGTGAAGTGGATCATCCACTCAGCATTTCTGGCCAAAGATGCTTGTAAACATTTCAGCCTTTTCTCCTGTACTCAAGCTGGGCTTTGTCATCACTGAGGCTGGAAGTGTTCATGGAGGCTCCTTGCCCTGCTACTTGATTAATTTTCTAGCACTTTTCATAATTGGATGTGTCAGGACTGCAGTGCTTTGGTCTGATCCATTGGTTCAGGGGTTGCAAAGCTACGTCTAAAGCATGTTGCTTCCACTGTTTTAAGGCAGCTTGGCCGGTCCTTAACTCTGATTCATTTCGATGGCAGGACCTCAGTATGTATTGTTTAAAATTTTGTTTCTCCCCTGCCATCCAGCCATGGTGAAGGGTTAGCGGACTGCCAGATGGAAATACTAGCGGCACTCAGCAACCATTGGACATGTAGCAGGTTGAAATTGTGTTTTGTGATTTGAAATCCTCTAGTTTTCTCCTCTTCACCATGGAGGAGTTAACATTGGCCAACATTCCTTTGAGTGACACATTTTGGCGGGAGTCAGCTCCAAATCACATTGATACTCACAGGATTCACAGGATCGACATGTTACCAGATAGAATGGCCGTTTGAGCTCCCCTGATATAGCACCTACTTTAACTGAATACAACGTATGTTTACATATGCCACAGGGAAGGGGGTATCTTGTAATAGGTCGTTAACTCTGATCTATTTACCTGCAGTTTCACACTATGTAACACTATGTCATTGGTAATTGCAGCAACTGAATAGGGAATTACATAGAGGGCCCGATTTTACCATTTTGATTCTATGTGCTGAATCGGGGTTCAATTCAGATCTGACTCGGAAAACTGTTCTCAGGCGCCCCCATATGCATTTAGCCTGAAAAAAAAAACTGCTGTTGGCCGGGCTTATTGCACCCAAAATGATTGGAGCTCTGAACTGCGCATGTGCAGTGAAAAAAAATGTGAAAAACGTGCTGCTGTCACATCGCTCCCAGACCGCAAAAAGGGGATAAAGCGAAAAGCAGGAGTGATGGCCCCCACAGACATCACCCCACTCCCACAACACAGCTGTCCCCCTTATACACCCATCCCCCTACTACCCAGACCGATCGGAATCCTCTGCCCCCCTTCCCCTCCCACCGATTGCCCGCAGAGTGGCAGTAGTCCCCCTGCCCCTGCATCCCCGCTCTTCCCCACCAGAGATCCATCTGGCATCCCTCCCTCCACATCAGAAAATGATTGGACCTCCCTCCCTCCCTCCCCCCATCAGAGAATGATCGGGCCTCCTTCCTCCCTTCCCCCCGCCACCAGAGAATGTTTGGGCCTCCTCTCCCCCACCCGAGAGTGATCGGGCCTCCCTCCTCACCCTCCTCGCCAGAGAATCATCTGGGTGCCCCCACCTCCCCCCACCATTACCAATCTGAGTTAGAGAGCTGCTGGAAGATTTGAACTTATCTCTTCAGAAGCTGGAGCGCCCAAAACAGATCTTTGCTGAGCATGTCTGTTTTGTGCTGAATGTAGACGGGCTAGTGTGATGGTAAAGGGGGAAGTGCTGGTAAAGTTGGGCAGGCAGCCTATTAATTCAACTTAAATACATGCAAATGCATTGTTGCGTCCGTTTTGGGCACGGTTCAGATCATGGCCATTCTCGAGCCTTGGTAAAGTGGGCATCTGCATGGGCACAGATTGCGCTATTTGCCTCACGCTCAACTTTACCAAGTTTTCGCGCCAGAAAATGGACACAAGGCAATGGTAAAATTGGGCCCAGAGTGTACATCAGTGAAATGAGCCATTTGGTACAAATGAACTATGCCTCCGCCTATCCTACTTCATCTTTCTTTCTTCTCCATTCTCCCTCATGCACTCATCTAGTTTCTCTTTAAATCTGTACTATTCACTTCAATTACTCCATGTAGTAGCAAATTCTACAATTTGTTCTGGATTAAGACATTTCTCCCAAATTCCTTGTGGGAATTATTGATGACCATCTCATATTCATGGTCCCAGGTTCTGAATTCCCTGCTAAGCAGAAACGTTCTCTAAGCCAACTCTATCAAATCACTTTATAGTTTTGAAGATTTCTTTTAGGTTACCTCTCGGTCTTATATAGAGAAAAGAGCCCTGTTTGTCCAGTATTTCCTGGTGGTTAGAGCCTCTCAGTCCTCATCCTTGAAAATCATTTTTTGATTCTCCTCCTCAAGAGCTACTATATATCTTTTTGGAATATGGATAAAAGGACATTGAACGGCACCTCATGAGTGGTCTAACCAATGTTCCATACAATTACTTTATGCCTTCTCTGCTTTCCAATTTATTCCTTTAGAGAAGGTGATGCAGATTTCTAGGTCATGACAAGATCAGTAAATGTAAAAATGTACCTTTGGACAAAGTTATTATTCATTCCAACAGTCTCCGTTTCTTCATAATTTTTATCTTGCATTCAAAATTGAATTAAGTTGTTCTTTAAAATTTGCACCAACCTTACGTCTACAAGGTTGTAAGGTGAAGTCTATTTTGTTCCTTGCACTTGCTCCTGCTTTTGTGATGGATTACAATATATCTACCATCATGGTAACGATGGATCTATTATCCACATAAACATTGAAGTTTTGCAATGTGCTCTGGAAAGAATGGCCCTGGTTTCACATTTTTGTTGTATGTATAAGGGTGCTGGGTTGAATTCTCCTTTGCCTTGGTTTCAGGAGATTTTGTAATCTCTGTTAGAAGAAAGCAATGACACAGGAGGGAATAGTGCTAATAAGGTTAATTCTGACCATGGATAGACATCCTGTCAGCCTTGCTCAAGATGTGGGTATGCCGGCGTTGGACTGGCGTAAACACAGTAAAAAGTCTGACAACACCAGGTTTTAGTCCAACCTATTTATTTGATAATGTACTCACAAGCTTTTGGGGTTAGCCCCTTCGTCAGGTGAATGGAGAGTTCTGGCCTCAGACAGAGCATATAAAGCACAGACAGTTTAGAGATTACTGATTAGAATGCGAATCCTTACACCTAACCTGCTGTTCAAGACCTGAAGTGGCTGATAATGTGAGTGGAAGGAGCACTGATCACAGTTTAAAGAGATGTGTATTGTCTCCAGACAGTATAGTGAGTGAGGTTTTGCAAACCCAGGCAAGTCACGGGGGTTACAGATTGTGTGACATGAACCCAAGATCCCTGTTGAGACCGTCCTCATGTGTGCGGAACTTGGCTATCAGTCTCTGTTCAGCGACTCTGCGCTGTCGTGTGTCGTGAAGGCCACCTTGGAGAATGCTTACCCGAAGGTCAGAGGCTGAATGCCCGTGACCACTGAAGTGTTCGCCAACAGGAAGGGAACAGTCTTGCCTGGTGACTGTCGAGCGATGTTCATTCATCCGTTGTCGTAGTGTCTGCATGGTCTCCCCAATGTACCATGCTTTGGGACAACACTTCAGTGGTCACGAGCATTCAGCCTCTGACCTTCGGGTAAGCATTCTCCAAGGCGGCCTTCACGACACACGACAGCGCAGAGTCGCTGAACAGAGACTGATAGCCAAGTTCCGCACACATGAGGACGGTCTCAACAGGGATCTTGGGTTCATGTCACACTATCTGTAACCCCCGTGACTTGCCTGGGTTTGCAAAACCTCACTCACTATACTGTCTGGAGACAATACACATCTCTTTAAACTGTGATCAGTGCTCCTTCCACTCACATTATCAGCCACTTCAGGTCTTGAACAGCAGGTTAGGTGTAAGGATGAGCCTTGCTCAAGAACAGACAGTCCTGCCATGGTCTATTGATGTGCAAAGGAGCATTTGGTATCACAGTGCAACTCCCTAGTTGTTAGCAGCATAAAAAAAGTCTCAGGTCAGTGGCGATGTTGTTGCCTTTAGCAAGAAAGTGTCATTTTGTCAAAAGGTAATCCATATCCCATGGTGAATTATAGGGCCAGTTTCAGACTTGCTTTAAATGTGAAGGGCAAAAATACATTGATTCTTAGAATGTTACAGCACTGAAACAGACCATTCAGTCCATCGTATCGCTACTAGTATTTCTTTCCATAAGTCATCTAGCCTAATTTTATTCTCCTTGGTGCCATCAGACCCTCAAACATCTCTCTTTCTAGCAACTAACTTTTTTCCAAGATAACTTATGGACAATATTAGCTTATAGCAGATACTGGCATTCGAACTACTCTGTATTTATTTGTCAGTTCCAATGAAGATTCATACGGATACAAAATGTTAACTCTATTTCTCTCTCCACAGATATTGTCAGATCTGTTGGTTTTCCAGCATTTTTTTGTTTTCATTTATTTTGCTACCCAATTTAGTATTTGTTATTATCTTTGTTTGAGCCCTTTTATTATCATTTGATACATGTGCGAAAATAATCTATCATTCTTTACCTGATCTTGTTGAAGACTATTTGCTTTGCAGCTCTGTTGATGTGGGCTGCATGGTGGCACAATGGTTCACAATGCTGCCCTACAGTGCCAGGGACCCAGGTTCAATTCCTGCCTTGGTTCACTGTCTGTGCGAGGTCCGCATGCTCTCCCCATATCTGCGTGGGTTTCCTCCGGATACTTTGGTTTCCTCCCACAATCCAAAGATGTGCAGGTTAGGTTGATTGGTCATGCTAAATTGCCCTTTAGTGCCAGGGGATTAGGAAGGTAATGGGGATAAGGCATGATGGGGTTATTGTCAGTGTAGACTCAAAGGGCTGAATGGCCTCCTTCAGTACTGAAGGAATTCTATGAAAAAGCCCTAACTTTGCATCTATCCTGATCCCTGCTGACATTTTAGTAAACCTCAACTACAGTTGTCTCATATTATTCACACAGTGGATTTCACAATATTTCATCTGTTGCTTGACCAAGATCTTGTACAAGTTTATCATCACCATTCCAGTGAAAGGGTGCACCTGAAGCATTTATTTGTCTGCCCTCTACACTGTTGAACAGTAGCCATTTCCCGTGTTTTTACATCACTTCCCTGTTTTCATATTCTGTGCCCCGACCAAGCTTTCATATTTCATGTTATTATGGTCTTATCTGCATGTTCAGCCAGCACTAATGATTGTGATATCAGCACTCGCCTTCTGTTCCTTTACTGGCAAATCTACATGTTAGAGTATGGGGAATTCCGCAGTAACACCACAACACCTCAACAGGCACTCATGCTAATACACTGCACCAGCAGTTCGGGAACTCTTAGATTCAGTTGAGGCGGTGGGGGGAATGGAAAATTAGTGGGGGTTGAGGGGTTGGGGGTGTGGAGTTGGGGAGGATGAGGGGGGGAGATAAAGAAAATCACATAAGGTGGCACTGGCATGGAATTTGAGCACCAACCATGGCAGCAGACAGCAAGTCAGTTGGGAAAGGTGGGTAGTTTTGAGAATAAAGTGACTAAGATGTAGTTAAGATGATTAAAGTGGCAACTTTGAGGGGTAAACGAACAAAACGATATGCATGTTGGGTGGGAGATGGTCTTATGGAGCATGTATTCTGATATAGACCTGTTGGGCTGAATGGCCTATTTCTGTGCTGTAGATATTAAGTAATTGAATATTATATGGTACAGGCCTAATCCAGTTTGCAGAAATGCATATGACCACAGGAATCAGGGCACTTGCAGGTATACCAGGGCAGAGCTTCATTGGCCTTCATGGTCTTTTGATGCCAGTGCCAATGAAGATCACTATGGCCCTTAATTTTTACACCTCCAGTTCATTCCAGAGGCCCACTGGAGACATGTGTGGCATCTCCCATTGAGTGGCACACCATTAAATCAAGGTGGTGACAATTTCCCTCTTTTGGAAGACCAATCAACCCATCCATTATCATCCTGATCTGGACAAGAAAATCCAGGACCATTGCTGAATCCCCGCATGTGTAAGATACGATAACTGCACACTGTTAGCCACCAAGTCTCTTACAGGTCAGCTAGCAATCTTCAATAACAGCAATAACACTCAATCAACATGAGACTGGTCAGCAACCATCTGCAACAGATCCCAAAGATATATATCTTTATATATATCCCAAAGATATATATACTTTAATGCGAGGAGTATTCGCAATAAAGTGGATGAACTTGCAGCGTGGACCAGTACCTGGGACTTTGATGTTGTGGCCATTTCAGAGACATGGATAGAGCAGGGGCAGGAATGGTTGCTGCAGGTCCCGGGGTACAAATGCTTTAGTCGGAGTAGAGAAGGAGGTAGAAGGGGGGGTGGGGTAGCATTATTGGTCAAGGACTGTATCACAGTGTCAAAGAGGAACTTTGATGAGGACTTGTGTGTTGAGGTAGTATGGGCGGAGATTAGTAATAGGAGAGGAGAGGTCACCCTGTTGGGAGTCTTTTATAGACCTCCAAAAAGTTCTAGAGAGGTTGAGGAAAGGATTGCGGAGACGATCCTTGTTAGGAGTGAAAGTAATAGGGTAATTGTTATGGGGGACTTTAACTTTACTCATGTTGATTGGAATTGCTATAGCTGTAGCTCGTTAGAGGGGTCAGTTTTTGTTCAAAGTGTGCAGGAAGGTTTTTTGACTCAGTATGTAGATAGGCCGACTAGAGGTGAGGCTATATTGGATTTGGTGCTGGGTAATGAGCCAGACCAGGTGCTAGACTTGGAAGTTGGTGTGCATTTTGGGGATAGTGACCACAATTCGATTACGTTCACCTTAGTGATGGAAAGGGATAGGCATGAACCTCGGGTCAGTAGTTTCAGCTGGGGGAAGGGTAATTATGAGGCTATTAGGAGAGAATTAGGAAGCATTGGTTGGACTAGGAGATTACAGGGACTGGGAACATCCGAGATGTGGAGATTTTTCAAGGAGCAGCTACTGCGGGTCTGTGATAGGTATATCCCTGTCAGGCAAGGAGGATTTGGTAGGCCCAGGGAACCGTGGTGCACTAAAAAAGTTGATTCGTTGGTTAGGAAGAAAAAGGAGGCTTATGTTCGGATGAGGCTTGAGGGCTCAGGTAGTGCATTAGAAAGTTTTAGATTGGCTAGGAGGGAGTTGAAGAGGGAGTTAAGAAGGGCTAAAAGAGGACATGAGATGACTTTGGCTGATAGGATTAAGGAGAACCCTAAGGCATTTTACAGGTATGTCAAGAACAGAAGGTTGGTTAGGGCAAGATTAGGGCCAGTTACAGACAGTAGAGGGAAGTTGTGTGTGGAACCGGAGGAGATTGGAGAGGCGTTGAACCAATATTTCTCTTCGGTGTTCACGCAAGGGGACATGAATGTAGCTGAGGAGGACACTGGGGTGCAGGGGTGTAAAATAGATAGTATTGCAGTTGATACGGGGGATGTGCTGGATATTTTAGAGGGTTTGAAAATAGATAAGTCCCCTGGTCTGGATGGGATTTACCCTAGGATTCTCTGGGAGGCAAGAGAGGTGATTGCGGAGCCTCTGGCTCTGATCTTTAAGTCGTCGTTGGTCTCTGGTATAGTACCGGAAGATTGGAGGACAGCAAATGTTGTCCCATTGTTTAAGAAGGGGAGAAGAGACTTCCCTGGGAATTATAGACCGGTGAGTCTTACTTCTGTGGTGGGTAAGGTTTTGGAAAGGATTATTAGAGACAGGATTTATAGTTATTTGGAGAGTAATGAATTGATTAGAGACAGTCAGCATGGTTTTGTAGCGGGTAGGTCGTGCCTTACTAACCTTATCGAGTTCTTTGAGAAAGTGACCAAAGAGGTGGATAGGGGTAAGGCAGTTGACGTGGTGTATATGGATTTTAGTAAGGCGTTTGATAAGGTTCACCATGGTAGGCTTCTGCAGAAAATGCAGATGTATGGGATTGGGGGTGATCTAGGTAATTGGATCAGGAATTGGCTAGCAGATAGGAGACAGAGGGTGGTGGTTGATGGTAAATATTCGTCATGGAGTTTGGTTACGAGTGGTGTGCCTCAGGGATCTGTTTTGGGGCCACTGCTGTTTGTAATTTTTATTAATGATCTGGATGAGGGTATAGTTGGGTGGATTAGTAAGTTTGCTGATGACACCAAAGTCGGAGGTGTGGTAGATTGTGAGGAAGGGTGTCATAGTTTGTAGGGTGACTTAGAAAGGTTGCAGAGCTGGGCCGCGAGGTGGCGGATGGAGTTTAATGTGGAGAAGTGTGAGGTAATTCATTTCGGTAGGAATAACAGATGTGTTGAGTATAGGGCTAACGGGAGGACTTTGAATAGTGTGGAGGAGCAGAGGGATCTAGGTGTATGTGTACATAGATCCCTGAAAGTTGGGAATCAAGTAGATAAGGTTGTTAAGAAGGCATACAGTGTCTTGGCGTTTTTTGGTAGGGGGATTGAATTTAGGAGTCGCAGCGTCATGATGCAACTGTACACAACTCTGGTGCGGCCGCACTTGGAGTATTGTGTGCAGTTCTGGTCCCCACATTACAGGAAGGATGTAGAGGCTTTGGAGAGGGTGCAGAGGAGGTTTACCAGGATGTTGCCTGGTATGGAGGGGAGATCCTATGAGGAGAGACTGAGAGATTTGGGGTTGTTTTCGCTGGAAAGAAGGCGGCTAAGAGGGGACCTTATTGAAACATATAAGATGATTAGAGGTTTAGACAGGGTAGATAGTGATAGCCTTTTTCCTAGGATGGAGAAAGCTAGCACGAGGGGGCACGACTTTAAATTAAGGGGGGGTAGTTATAGGACTGATGTCAGGGGTAGGTTCTTTACCCAGAGGGTGGTGAGGGACTGGAATGCCCTGCCAGCTGCAGCTGTAAATGCGCCTAGTTTGGGGGCGTTTAAGAGATCTGTGGATAGGTTTATGGACGAAATGGGATTGGTTTAGATTAGTGGGTTAGTGTTGTTTTTTTTTAAAAGCTGGTCAGCGCAACATCGTGGGCCGAAGGGCCTGTTCTGCGCTGTAATGTTCTATGTTCTATGTTCTATATCAGTATCCTGAAAGTAGCCACAAACTCTCATGCCCAGCCCTCCACAGCCTTTCTCCAATGTGCCTTCATGATTACAGTCTTGGTGACAGGGGCTACCCTTTAAGGAGAAGGCTTCTTACTCCAGTCACTGCACAATATATAGCTGTTCACTGTAGGGTTGCTCAAATGCATATGGCATTGGACCACTGCGGAAAGACCTTGCAAGGGCCACTATTGATAGATTCATGCTCCTTGATCAAAATTTATATATTCCTTCCATAGGAGACGCTGCAACCTCACTCCATTGACAAGGTGTTGTCTCTCCCCAGCTGCTGCACCCTTGCGCACACCCTGTACTGATCCCTATGGGAACAAAGGTGTGGTACTCATCCTGTTAGAACAAAGTAAGTCATTCAAACATTTGTGGCAGTGCAGTAGGGTCTCCAGATGGCCCCACAACTATTGGCCTCCTTTGCAATCTCTGTCCAGGGTTGCTTGATCTGTGTCTGGAGAAGTGGATCTCCCATCTTGTCCTAATAGCCAGAGGGAGCATGTTATGAATTATTTGTGTTGCTGTAAATCTTATATGCCTGATTTAACTCAGAGCAATCCAGATTCCAAACGTAATATAGTTCCAAATCTACAATAGGTTTATTTACAATGCTTTAAAACATCTCAGAGCTTACATTATTTTCTAAATACACATGGTATCATCCAGGTTTTCCTTCTGAAAGGTTCTCTGTTTATTTAAGCTCTCTAGCTCCATCCACAGACCTCAACATTCAGGTAGTTACATAGATCAGAGAACTGACCATCATAATCAAATACAGATCTATCAAATTATTGAACACTTCAGGGCACATGCAGGAAGTCATCACTGAGGGGAGGGGTTTCCTGGGATTTTCCTCCTGCCATGCCAACAAACATTTAATTCCTTAGGCCTTCATCACGTCTTTCTTGCCAACCTCTTGGCCTTCCTCAATGACAGCATTGCTATGTTGTTTGGAGTGACTGGCTGAAGTGAAGGTAATATGTGTTTAGAATGCACTCCTGACTCTTTCTTCTTTGCTATAGGAGTGGAAGTATTTGCCTAGCAATCTGGTACATTGGAGAGAGCCTTTCTCAGCACAGAAATACATTCTGTTAAAAATTTATTTCAACTGAGCAAAAGAAATGAAGAAGCATGATATTTAAAAGTTAAAGAATATTTAAAATAAATCTAGAATTTAAGGTTATCAAGGAGATCACTGTTTCCTGATTGAGATTGTATGTTCTGGGCACTTCAATGAAGGTCAAGACATAATGATCTTAATTGGTGAAGACTATCATGATGATTTATAAAGTTTATAATATTCACAATTTCTGAGCTGAAATTCCCATAAATTATAAGTATGTCAAATTCTTAATTTTCACATCTTCAACAAAGGATTTATAATCAGAAGCTTGGAATCCTGTGGCAAATAACTCATCTCCTGATTCCCAAAAGCATGTCCATAATCTACAAGTCACAAGTCAGAAGTGTAATTAAATTCTCTCCACTTGTTTGGATATTTGCAGACAAAAGAAAAATAAGCTGGATTGTTGTTGTTGGAGGATGAAATCAGTGCAATAGTGAGGAAGGATTTTGGCTCAGAAAATCAAGATATAGAATCAGCCTGGTTAGAGTTAAGAAGCAACAAAGGATGGAAAACATTGTGGAAGTTGCCTATACACCTCTGAACAGTAGTGATAAGGTAGAGGATAGCACTAAACTTGAAATTAAAGATACATGTAACAAGGGCGCTACAGTAATCATGGGCGACTTTAATGTACAAAACGGGCCAACCAAATTAGTGATAATACTGTTGGGGATGAATTCCTGGAGTTTGTTTATTAGACCAGTACACACAGGAATCAACCACAGAATAGATTATCCTCGATTTGGTGTTGTGCACTGAGAAGGATTCAATTAATAATCTTATGTGTGGTTCTTTAGGGAAGAGTGACCATAACATGATGGAATTCTGAACTGGAGTAGAAAAGGGGGTCCTAAATCTAAACCAAGAAAACTACAAAGTTATGAGGAGGAAGTTGGCTGTGAAAGATTTGGTAAGTTCGTTGAAAGGCATTGAAAGGATAGGCAATGGCTAACATTTAAGGAACAAATTAATGCATTGTCACAGTTATACATTCCTTTCTGGTGCCAAAAAAGCTGTTATGGGGCATTTCTTTCTCTTGTACTCAAATCCTCTTGTAATGAAGGCCAACATACCACTAACTTTCTTAACTGCTCGCTGTACCTTAATTCTTGCTGCCAATGATTGATGTCCAAAGAGCACCCAGGTTCCTTTTGTGCTTCAACATTTCCTAATCTATCATCATTTAAATAATACTCTGCTATTCTGTCTACTGAGCCAACTGAATGAAATTTTGCTGCACCTGTTCCGATGCATGTATATTGTTCCTTAGATATTGAGATTAAAAAAACTATGCACAATACTCAAGGTGTGATCTTAGAAAAGCCCTGTATAAGTTGCGGCAAGATTTCCCTATTCCTGTACTCCAGTTCCCTTGCAATGAAGGCCATCCTGTCATCTGCTTTCCTAATTGCTTGCTCTATCTATAATCAAACCTTGTGCTCCTTGTGTAAGTTCTTTTCAATATTGCATAGTGTCTGATGGCTAATGACTCAGCTTCGATTGCAGCTGAAGTAGAAACTATCTGAGTGCTGAAGTGGAAGATCAGATGGAGATCATTAAAATTCAATTTGCTACCATGGAAACCCCGACTGCTGCCACCAGGGCTGAAGATACCAGTGTCAAAGGTGTATGCATGTTCTCCAGTAATCTGGAGAGCTGAGGGGAGTGACCATAGCACCGTGAGCTCAAATCTGTGGTCCACTCTCTGTGCCACTGTTTGTGTACTCGCTGTTGGCTGTTAATCATCCAGTTCAGTTGATGCCCATGCTGATGGGTTACAGTCCAAAACCAGATCCAAGTTCCTGAATTACTCAAGGCCATCTGTAGTGTCTTCTACTGAAAGATAGCAGCTGTTCACCAGTCATGCTGCCAAATACAGGGCCAGCCCTGCATAGGAGCTTAAGGCCAGGCAGATATAAATGTAGATAGTCACTGATCATTAGCTATCCCTCCATTCAAGGATGACATCCACTCAACCTTGTGAGTTTCTGCTGTGAGTCTTCCTTCATGTGACTGAACAGGCCAATTCTCAACTCACAGATTTTTGAGCACATGGGGCAAGATTGATGAGAGGGTGGCACAGTGGTTAGCACTGCCGCCTTGCTGCGCCAGAGACCCCAAATCAACTCCAGCCTCCGGTGACCGTTTGTGTGGAGTTTGCACGTTCTTCCTATGCCTGCGTGGGTGCTCCAGTTTCCTCCCACAATCCAAAGATGTGCAGGTTGGGTGGATTGGCCATGCTAAATTGTCCCTTAGCGTCAGCAGATTAGAAGGGTAAATATGTGGGGTTATGGGGATAGGGCCTGGGTGGGATTGTGGTTGTTGAAGACTTGATGGGCCGAATGGCCTCCTTTTGCATTGTAGAGATTCTATGATTCTAAATTGTCTCAAGAGGAGTGGAATCCAGACAGTAGAATTTGTTTTCCTCTCTGCTACCACTCTGCCTCATCATTGAGATATTGTGACCCAAAAACTAATGCAGCTTGATGGACAAGTTCTCACTATTCTGAATGATTGGTAGCAAGCTCCTCCCAGTCATTAATGTTGATGCTGGTGCACTTCAAGAAGAGTTTCAGGGTGTCTTTGAAACATTCTCTTTGTCCTCCCTTGGAATGTTGACCATTTGAGAGTTGGGAAAACCAGACCTGGTGGGGGAGTGGCTTTGAGTGAGAGATTTGAAACAGAGATCTTCAAAATGTGGACTGGGGTCAAGCAAGACTGTGAAATAGCCACCATATTATTTCTAATCAAGCTGACAGTAGCTATACACCTCATGAAAGATCAACTGCTTTCCGGCCTTAGTATCAAATACTATCTAGATGGAAAGCCCTTTAACCTCAGTTATCTCCATATCAGAAGTAAACCATAGGCATACATGATCTACAGTTTATAGATGACTGCAGTGTCGTTGTCAAAGAGATTGAGAGAGAGTCACTCTCAATCTCTTCTTTTCTGCGCAGAAGGAAAATGGACTGTACTTGAATGTTACCATAATGATTCTCAAATCAACTCACATCTGGTCAGTCAAATATTCCGCTTCCCAGTTATTAGTAAGTCCAACAGAGAATTCAAGACACAGCTCTTTAAATACAGCATGGTTAGAATGTTGAATTCAATGCCAGGTGGTTTTTTTTGGAAGAATAACTTGATAGAGGTAGATAAACACACAAGGGAGAAAGTAATAGAAGCGTATGTTGATGGAGTTAGATGAAATATGGTTGGAGGAGCTTTGTGTGGAGCATAAACACTGGTGTTAACATGAGGACGGCCTCAACCAGGATCTTGGGTTCATGTCACATTATCTGTAACCCCCATGACTAGCCTGGGGTTGCAAAATCTCACTAACTGTCCTGGCTGGAGACAATATACATCTCTTTAACCTGTGCTTAACCCTCTCCAATCACATAGTCTGTACCTTCAAGATTTGATTACCTTTAAAGATTTGCATTCCAACTATTATTTTGTAAATTGAGTTTGTGTCTTTATATGCCCTGTTTGTGAACAGAACTCCCACTTACCTGATGAAGGAGCAGTGCTCCAAAAGCTAGTGGATTTTGCTATCAAATAAGCCTGTTGGATTTTAACCTGGTGTTGTGAGACTTCTTACTGTGTTAACCTGTTGACCAAATGGCCTCTCTCTGCGCTGTAAATGCTATGTAAATAGAATTTGCTGCCCTGTGCTATTAGCATGGCAGGAATTTTTATAAGGGACCAGAATGTTAACAAAGGGCCCAGAAGCCAGCCAGATCAGCCAGAAGCAGGGAAATTGTACCAGGGAGGAAAGGAGAGGGATCTTATCTGCTAGCTTACCACATCTTTGGGTTGCGGAGGATACTGGGTGGTGGTGAAATTTCACTACTAGGTTTTTGTAGTTGCTGCAAAGATTACTTCATAATGCATAAAGCAAAGATTGAAGAAGGGTGAGTGCATGTGGAATTGAAGAAACCTCAACCTGCTGACCAAAAGATCCAGTTCAAGCATTCTGTGCTGTCATTTCTGGGTCTCATTATCATTTTCTTAGATACTGAGCAGGTTAATGAATGTTTTCTACTGTACAATGTGGGGTCCACTTACGGGAGTGGTGGTGGTTGTTGAATTGAAGAATATGTGACTATCATGACGAGCAATGTCGTGTGTTGATAATGTGCTCAGTGCTATTTGTTTGCCTTATTTAATGACTAGGGCAGAAGCATTGATATGTCAACAATATAGAGCGTTTACTAATATCCGGACATGCAAGTGTGTTTGGAAAGCACATAAACATTTACCAATGTTCCAGTCAGGTGAAAATGGGATGAAAGCGCTTTATCTGAATGCACGAAGCATTTGGAATAAAGTGGATGAGCTGGTGGTGCAGATCGACACAAATGGATACGATCTGGTGGCCATTACAGAGACGTGGCTGCAGGGTGACAGGGACTGGGAGCTGAATGTACAGGGCTATCAAGTGTTTAGGAAGGATAGGCAGGAGGGAAAAGGGGGGGGGGCGTAGCTCTGCTGATTAAGGATAGCATCACGGTGGTAGCAAGGGATGATATTGGAGCCAAAGAGCAGAACGTGGAATCGTTGTGGGTGGAGATTAGGAACAGCAAAGGGAGGAAGACGCTGGTGGGTGTCGTCTATAGGCCCCCGAATAATGATCTGGAGGTGGGGCGGGCTGTTAACGCGCAAATAAGTGCGGCGTGCAGGAATGGGACAGCCGTAGTTATGGGGGATTTCAATCTGCATATTGATTGGTCGACCCATGTTGGATGCGGGGGGCTCGAGGAAGAGTTCTTGGAATGCTGCCGGGATAGTTTCCTCGAACAGTGTGTGTTGGAGCCGACGAGGGATCGAGCTATCTTGGATCTGGTGCTATGTAATGAGGCGGGTAGAATTAGGGAACTTGCGGTGAAGGATCCTCTTGGGGAGAGTGATCATTGTATGGTGGAGTTTCTAGTGCAGATGGAGGAGGAGAAAGTGGGTTCCCGGACACGCGTCCTTTGTTTGAATAGAGGGGAGTACGGTAGGATGAAAGAAGAATTGGCGAATGTGGACTGGGGAGCGCGTTGGAGGGAGGGTTTGTTGAGGAGCAGTGGAGGATCTTTAAGGAGATCTTTCTTGGTGCTCAGCAGAAATTTATTCCGATGGTCAAAAAGGATAGTAGGAGGAGAGGTAATAAGCTGTGGATAACGAAGGAGGTGAAGGAAAGTGTTAAATTAAAAGCGGAGGAATTTAGAGTAGCTAAGAGTAGTGGGCGAGAAGAGGATTGGGAGAGGTTTAAATGTCAACAAAGATTGACAAAGAAGTTGATAAAGAAGGGTAGGAGAAACTATGAAGCTGGGCTAGCGCTTAATATAAAAAAGGATAGCAAGAGTTTTTATAAATGTATAAAAAGGAAGCGGCTGGCTAGGGTGAATGTTGGTCCTTTAGAGGATGAGAAAGGGGACCTAGTGGTAGGGGATGGGGATATGGCTAAGGTATTGAATAACTTTTTTGTTTCTGTCTTCACGGAGGAGGACGTGAATAATTTGCCGGATGTTAGCGATGGAAAGGTGGTAGGACTGGAGGGTCTTAATGACATTACTGTTACTAGAGAGGTGGTGTTCGACAGACTGGAGGGGCTGATTGTGGACAAGTCCCCAAGACCGGATGGAATGCATCTGAGGGTTCTGAAAGAAATGGCAGAGGTGATAGTGGATGCCTTAGTGGTTATTTTCCAGACGTCGCTGGATTCCGGGGAAGTGCCGGATGATTGGAAAACGGCTAATGTTACGCCGTTGTTTAAGAAGGGTGCCAGGCAAAAGGCGGGGAATTACAGGCCGGTTAGTTTAACGTCTGTGGTAGGTAAAATGTTAGAATCTGTCATTAAGGAGGAAATTGCGAGGCATCTTGAAGGGAATTGCTTGATAGAGCAGACGCAGCACGGTTTCATTAAAGGGAAGTCATGTCTGACAAATTTATTGGAGTTCTATGAGGATGTGTCTAGGGCGGTGGATAGAGGAGAGCCGGTGGATGTGGTCTTTCTAGATTTTCAGAAGGCGCTTGACAAAGTACCTCACAAGAGGTTATTGCAGAAGGTCGAGGGACATGGAGTTGGGGGTAGGGTGTTAGCGTGGATAGAGGATTGGTTGTCAAATAGGAGGCAGAGAGTGGGGGTCAATGGGTGCTATTCGGATTGGCGGATGGTGACTAGTGGAGTGCCCCAGGGGTCGGTGCTGGGGCCTCAGCTTTTTACCATTTATATAGATGATCTGGAGGAGGGAACCGAGTGTAGGGTGTCAAAATTTGCTGATGACACCAAGATTGGGGGAACGGCAAATTGTGCGGAGGGTGTGGAGAGTCTGCAGAAGGATCTAGATAGGCTGGGCGAATGGGCCAGGAAATGGCAAATGGAATTTAATGTTGGCAAGTGTGAGGTGGTCCACTTTGGTAGGAAGAATGGTAGGAAGGACTATTACTTACGGGGCGAAAAACTGCAGCAGGCGACGGTGCAGAGGGACCTCGGGGTCCTTGTGCATGAGTCGCAAAAACCCAGCTTGCAGGTGCAGCAGGTGGTCAGGAAGGCGAATGGGATGCTGGCCTTCATAGCGAGGGGGATTGAATATAAAAGTAGGGAGGTCTTGCTGCAGCTGTATAGGGCATTGGTGAGGCCGCAGCTGGAGTACTGTGTGCAGTTTTGGGCGCCGCACCTGCGCAAAGATATTTTGGCCTTGGAGGGAGTGCAGAGGAGGTTTACTAGGCTGATACTGGAGTTGAAGGGGTTGAGCTATGAGGAGAGGCTGAATAAACTGGGCTTGTACTCGTTAGAGTTTAGAAGAATGAGGGGAGATCTCATTGAGACATATAAGATGATGAATGGGATGGATAGGATAGAGGTGGAGAGACTCTTCCCGCTCAAAAAAGACAGTAGGACTAGGGGGCACAGCCTCAAGATAAAAGGGGGGCGGTTTAGAACGGAGTTGAGGAGGAACTTCTTCACTCAAAGGGTGGTGAATCTCTGGAATTCTCTGCCCGTTGAAGTGGTGGAGGCTGCCTCGCTAAATATTTTTAAGAAGCGTTTTGATGGGTTTTTGATAAGAGAGGGGATTAAGGGTTATGGGGAGAGGGCGGGAAAGTGGAACTGAGCAGCGACAGATCAGCCATGATCTTATTGAATGGCGGGGCAGGCTCGAAGGGCTAGATGGCCTACTCCTGCTCCTATTTCTTATGTTCTTATGTTCTCACTGTATCCCTTGGCTCAATGTAACAGGGGTACAAAGAGAGAGGAGCCAATTTTTAAGAATTCACTTGTCAGTTCAATAAGAATTTAACTGTTTAAGTGCTGTGACTGTGAAAGACACACACAGACAGATTTTCTGGTAAATTTTTAAAAAGAATTATGGTGACTGGGATTTTATCCCACTTGAGGTCAATGGAGGATTCTGTTCTGGGAACCTCTCCTGCCCTGATTCTGGGGCGGGTGAGGTGGTAGGTTTTCAGCCAATATTTATTAAACTTATAGCCAATCTAAACAAAATAAAAGTAGTTTGGCCAGAATTCTCCGCACGCACCACTACCGCTGTTAGTGAGAATGGAGAATTTGGCCCTTAGCCAAATCTGTCTTTACAGCAGCAGGACAGGGGAATGCCAGCTGCTTACCAGGTTGGAGAATTCAGGCTCTCAACTCTCATTTACAGATGCATTTAAGAGTTCCCATTCACACACAGGATTAAGGTGCGTACAAAGTGGAAGGGTAGGTTAAATTGGTTAAGAGTCCAAAAAAAAATTAATGACAGCTGGATCCTATATTTTGATAACGTTGATGGTTTTAGACTGGGCTTTCTGGATTCTACATCAAAATAATTTAAAGATGCTGATGAAAGATTTATACTTTCTTCTGGAGTCAGCGGCTGCTGGGTTGATTTTAAATATACTGCTCGCAGGATGTAGATGGTCAAAGATAAGGCAAAACACAATTTTCAGGACAACTGGACAGGGAAAGAAAGGGAGAGAGAGAGAGAGAATGCCCACTCTGGGTCTTTCTCGTCTCACACTCAGATTGTATCTCTTCTCCTCTGACTGGCCTGGCGATAAGCAGTTTCTTAAAAAAAAAGATTGTTTATCATATGATTTTTTTCTCACCAACGGACCAGTTATCCAACATGGTCATAAGAAGCTGATTTCAGGCCCATTGTGTAGAGATTATTAGGTTATGGCTGGTGAAGTTTTTTTTCTCAGCTGGAGTCCACTGTCCAAAGTATTTGAGTTTAATGGTTTGTTCCACGCACAGTTGACTGTCTCTGGTGAGCTTTTTCTGGACTGACTGACACCATTCTATTGGCTTTGGAATTTGTAGGTTACTGCAATGCGAATGTTCAGCTATTTTAGAAGCTGCTGTTTTAATGCCTGTTAAAATGCTGTTGTTCAGTCTTTTTACCCATATGGTGGTTTCAATCTACTCAATTAGTAAAGTCATTTTCAAAATAAACAGGAATTTTCTAACACCAGAATGCTGTACGTTCAAGCTCCCATGAAGCTTAACACGATACACTGTTTAAGTGCAATACACAGCATCTTGTAAGGCTAAGAAAATTTGACAACCCTCTGCCTTGGTTGAATACCTGCAATGGTGGCTGGTGGGCATTAATAGTCTATTTAAGGGCCTCAACTGGTGCCAGGGTGGGAAAACTGTTCGCAAGTCTTTTGCCCGAGACATAATCGGGATAAGAGAGGGTTTTCGCCCCATGCCCTCTGATGAAAATGCCCTACATCGGCAAACTCACTTCTCAATTCCCTCAGGGTAGTGGAGGGGGGAGGTGGTGTTGGGGGCTGTAATTGTTATGATATTGTAATGCGATGCTTCAAGCTATGAAGGTTGCTTTGGCTCCTAAAACCAAAAGTGGTGAAAAAGGCTTCTTTTCCAGTCTTGCAGACTTAGCAGTTGAATTGAAAGGAAGTCAGTTGTCTATCTCTAGCCTGCTTGTAATGAGGAAAGAAAAGGGCCATGAGAACGGGAAAAGCCACATTTACTTGTGTCATTTATTACACTCCTGAGTTAGATGAAATACAAAGATTAAATTCAAAGTAATCAAGCACTTAGGTATTCTCACAATGTTGATCTTAAATATGCATTTGAAATTATTTAGTTTACCTAGTTTTACTTGTGTAACAAACACTCGGGAGTATGTCCCCACTAGGTTAAGGGACACACGGTTTTCATCAGGCCGCTCTTTGAGCCTAGATAATCCACGTGATAATATTAATGAGATGTCAGAAAAAGAAAATGTTTCAGATAAAGTAGCAGTCGCTGCTTTCTTTGCAAGCTTCAGGCAAATCATTATGAGCTGAGAAAATAAATGTAGACTCAAAATAGTTCTCAGTTGGAGGTCTGCCAATATTCAACCAAGTGTACTCACAGGTCCATCTAAAACTATCTTTCGAAAGTGCCAAAATGATAAGGTTTAGCCAATAAAATAGTATCAGCCCAGAACTAAAGTATGCCATTCAGGACCAATGCTATAAAATGAATATTCATAGAATCTGTGCAATGCAGAAAAGGCCATTTGGCCCATCAGGTCTGCACCAACTCTCTGGCACAATATCTCACCCAGACCCTATCGCCTGCCATATCCCTGTAACCCCACATAATTACCATGGCTAATTCACCTAACCTACACATCTTGAGACACTAGGAGGCAATTTATCATGACCAAACCACCTAACTTGCATATCTTTGGACTGTGAGAGGAAACTGAAGCAGACATGGGAAGAATGTACAAACTCCGCCAGTCACCCAAGGCCGGAATTGAACCTGGGTCCCTGGAGCTGTGAGGCAGCAGTGCCACCGTACTGCCTCCTTATGTACATACAAAATAAATTACACTTTAAGATCCCTGTTCAATGAGGAATAAATGTGTTCAGTAAATTGAATAAGATGTCCAAGTGTCAAGTATTTTAATCATAAGTGAGATTAACGATGATCTGAATAAAAACCTAACAACATAAGAAATAGAGCAGAATCCAATCTTATGGCCTTTTGAGACTGCTCCGCTCTTCAATAAGATCAGGTTGTTCTTCAGTACCAACGCCACTTTCCTGCCCCAAGCCACAAATCCCTGCATTTCCTTCGAGTTGAAAAAAATCTACAAAGGTTTTTTTATTTGTTCATGGGATGCAGGCAACGTTGGCTGGACCAGTATTTATTGCCCATCCCTAATTGGTGTTGGTGAGCTGCCTTGAACTGCTGCAGTCCCTGCAGTGTAGGTACACCCAGAGTGCTGCTAGCAATGGAGTACCAGGGTTTTGACCTAATGACAGTGAAGGAACGGTGATATAGTTCCAAGGTGGGATGGTGCGTGGCTTGGAGGGCTTGTTACCATGCACCCATGCATCTGCTGTCCTTGTCCTTCTAGGTGGCAGAGATCACAAGTTTGGAAGCTGCAGCTGAAGGAGCCTACGTGAGTTACTGCAGGGCATCCTGTAGATAGTACACACTGCTACATTGTGAAGGTGGTAGATGGGGTGGAATCAAAATGGTTGCTTTCCCTGGGTGGTGTCAAGCTTTATGCATATTGTTGGTGTTGTATTCATGCCAGCAAGTGGAGAGTATTGCATCAAACTCCTGACTTGTGCCTTGTAGATAGTGGACAAGCTTTGGAGAGTCAGGAGATGAGTTACTCGCTGCAGAATTCCCAGTCTCTGACCTACTCCTGTAGCCACAGTATTTACATGGCTAGTCCAGTTCAATTTCTGGTCCGTGATAACCCCCAGAATACTGATATATTCATCTACTGCCCATCCACAGAACTCTGGAATAGAGAATTCCAAAGATTCACAATCCTCGGAGAGAAGAGATTTGCCCTCATCTGATGACTAAATGGCCAACTCCTTATCCTGAGTCTAAGTTCCCATGTTCTAGACTTTCCAGCCGGGGAAAACAATCTTTAAATCTTTCCTGTCAAATGCCCCCAGAACCTCATATGTTTCAATAAGATTACCTTTCATTCTTCTAAACACTAGTATCTATGAGTCTATATGGTCTGCTCAATGGCTGGAATTTTACTGTCACATCTGTCACGGCAAGGGGTGGACAATGGGAAGGTCAGTTGCCCTCGGGCAGAATTTAACAGTTTCGGGCTGCGTGAGACCCTAAAATCCCACCCAATATCTCTTCATCAGACAATACCTTATAGAGAGGAATCAGTCCAGTGGATCTTCATTTCATGTCCTTCAGGGCGAGTTTATCATTTTTCTTATGTCTGGAGACATAAGTGTTGCACAGTACTCCCAGATTAGCTCTCACCGAAAAATGCAGCACGATTTCCATTATTTTGTATAGCCCTTCCTTGTAATAAAGATGATTTTCCTTTCTAATTACTTGCCCTACATTCACGCACAAGGACACCTAAATCTGCTAAACATCAACATTTAACACTTCCTCATCACATGTTTGGTCTGTTTTTCTATTCTTTCCACCAAAGTGGATAAGATCACACTTCCACATACTACGTACCGCCTGTCCACTCACCTAAGCTATCTATAATCCCTTTGCAAATACTTTCTCATTGCTAACTTTCAGACCAGATCTGTATTGTGAGTTAACTTCAATGCATTATGCTTGGTCCCTGGACCTAAATCATTATTTTAGATGGTAAATAGTTAAAATCCCAGTATGTACTTCCCTGTTTTTCTCTCTTGCATTTCTAGAATAATAGTATTACATTTTGGTTTTTTTTATGTTATACAGTTATGACATTAGAAATTCTTAGAAAAGCTGTTCTGAAAGTTGCATTTTAAAAAACCCTGGACTAAGTTTAAAGACTTTTCTCAAAATGACTCCAGTCTACCAGGCTGTTGAGAGATCCTGTTTTGCTTCATTTATGCAAAGGGTTCATTTTAAAATATTTCTGCCTAAGCAATTAGGCAGAAATGCTAACTTAAAAAAAATTAACTAACCCTTGACTACATTTGAAAACTCAGAAAGCATGCTGGGTTAGCCAGGAATTAACTGCATTTTTGAAAAGTACAATGCAAGCAAAACAGGTTTTTCAATATGCTAAATAAAGTTTTCCATAAACAACGTCTGCAAGGCCTGTTTCTCCAAGTTAGAGACAGCATGTGCGAAACTACTTCAATAACAAAGGTAATGAATTACATATATTGTAGTTTCAGCTCTGTGTTTGCAGTTCAGTTCAGCTTTGTTTTGAGTTCTGTGTTCAAGATCAGTCCAGGGGGCTGGCAGAAAAAGCCAATCTCTCTCTCCTGCTTTTCTGTTTCTTTTTGTTTCTGTAATGATTTAAAGTTCTGTTCAATAAAATAATTTTATTTCAACATCGTACCTGTGCCGTCTCTGTCTATTCAAAGGAATGAATGGACCTTACACAGATAGAATAGTGGGTTTCAATGGTCTCTTTCTCTGACCTCCTGGGGATACATCACATTTCTCAGACAAATAAGGTGGAATTTTCTCAAAAATGGCAGAGTGGCACAGCAGACGAGAAAAATGGTGAGGAAGCTGCCAGGCTCAAAGGAGGCTATTCCTGCATTATTGTTAGCCTCTTAGAAGAAGAAATTCCAAAGGGCGAGACCCACAACGTCCCCATTCCGCCAGCAGCCTAGGTGCTCAGAAGAGGGCGTCTCAATGTAAAAATATAAAAATAGAAACCTTCCCATGCAATCTCTCCCCCACCATAGAATTCCCCTTACCCTGCGTCACAGAAACCCACCTGCCCTCACCCCAGAACTCCCCCAGAGGCAATGCCTGGTCAGTGCCAGGGTACGGCCCAAGAATGACGCCTTTCTCCCTTTGGCCTGTATTTATCTGTGCACCTCTGGCAGCTTCTGTTTGCCAGTTGCACATTGTGTGGGACCTGTTGCCCTATTGGAATGGGTGGGGGGAGGACTGTCAGGTGTAAAGACCTGAAAATGATATTTTAAAATATGCAAATATGCAATGCAGATTCCGACTTTCAAAGTCAGGTTCAAAGTCATCGGTGGAGGGGACAGGGAAGGACAATTGGTTGGGGAAATCCCATAAAGCCATTTTGGGACTTGTGTTGGACTTTTGGTTCCTGCTGCTGATCTTGCCCCCTGAAAATGGGAGTGGAATCTCCCCCATTGATTTAAAATTCAATGAATGTTCTAAAAGGGTACACCAGAAACTCATTTATTTAGCGTGTTTGTGTTTGGAGGAAAAGCCATCTACTGATAAGCTCATGTAAGATGTAAACAACCTTTACTGTTTTGATCACTATATGGTGTAAGGCCACTTTGGCTAATGGTAATGGAATTACTATTTCCCTTATATGGAAAGTTACTCAGCATTTTTGTATAGATCACATGATAATAGTGGCCATCTTGCCTGAGCTACAAACAGCATTGGAAAGGGCAGGAAACAGATCAAACCACCTTGAAGAAGCTTCAACCTAGAGAGAAATGGAGAGTTTCATCTATATACAGTTATAGTTTGCTGTGAGTAACCAGGCAATTTGAAAAAGCCATGTCTGCAGAACCAGGAGAAAGGAATGTAAGGATGAAATCTCATTCTTGATGTATTTATTCTTTGTTGTGCTTTGAATTAAGTTGATGTTAAACCTTACCTCAGAAGACTCCAATAACAGGCATTAACAACATCCTATACACAGAAACATTAGATCTTTTCTCCTCTCTGTAAATCCTGATTACACCTATTAAGTTCACCTGTTAAAGCGATCTTTGGCAATTTGACAGTGGAAGCCATTGCAGCTGCAGAGTCAATTCTACAACCTCAGGACCTTCACTTCAGACAACACAATACTGTGACTTCAAAATATATCAGGCCTATACCAAATATGGACTAAGCTTGATTTAAGCATTATGGAGGTGATTCTCCAAGCCCGCTGTATTACCAGTTGGAAATCGGTACGGAGCAGATTACAATGTGGAAATCACAATTTATCTGCTTAGCTGGCCTGGGACTGAATTTTTTGGGACTGAATTTTTCGGGCCTGCTAGTGTCTCCCCCAACCTCCACTCCACCCCCACACCCCCAACCTCCACTCCACCCCCTCCCCCCAACCTCCACTCCCCCCCCCCACCCCCCAACCTCCACTCCCCCCCCCACCCCCCAACCTCCACTCCCCCCCCCCCACCCCCCAACCTCCACTCCCCCCCCCCACCCCCCAACCTCCACTCCCCCCCCCCCCCACCCCCCAACCTCCACTCCCCCCCCCCCACCCCCCAACCTCCACTCCCCCCCCCCACCCCCCAACCTCCACTCCCCCCCCCCCCACCCCCCAACCTCCACTCCCCCCCCCTCCACTACCCCCCCCACCCCCCAACCTCCACTCCCCCCCCCCACCCCCCAACCTCCACTCCCCCCCCCCCACCCCCCAACCTCCACTCCCCCCCCCCCACCCCCCAACCTCCACTCCCCCCCCCCCACCCCCCAACCTCCACTCCCCCCCCCCCACCCCCCAACCTCCACTCCCCCCCCCCCACCCCCCAACCTCCACTCCCCCCCCCCCACCCCCCAACCTCCACTCCCCCCCCCCACCCCCCAACCTCCACTCCCCCCCCCCACCCCCCAACCTCCACTCCCCCCCCCCCACCCCCCAACCTCCACTCCCCCCCCCCCACCCCCCAACCTCCACTCCCCCCCCCCACCCCCCAACCTCCACTCCCCCCCCCCCACCCCCCAACCTCCACTCCCCCCCCCCACCCCCCAACCTCCACTCCCCCCCCCACCCCCCAACCTCCACTCCCCCCCCCCCACCCCCCAACCTCCACTCCCCCCCCACCCCCCAACCTCCACTCCCCCCCCCCCACCCCCCAACCTCCACTCCCCCCCCCCCACCCCCCAACCTCCACTCCCCCCCCCCCACCCCCCAACCTCCACTCCCCCCCCCCACCCCCCAACCTCCCAACCTCCACTCCCCCCCCCCACCCCCCAACCTCCACTCCCCCCCCCACCCCCCAACCTCCACTCCCCCCCCCCCCACCCCCCAACCTCCACTCCCCCCCCCCCCACCCCCCAACCTCCACTCCCCCCCCCCAACCCCCCAACCTCCACTCCCCCCCCCCCACCCCCCAACCTCCACTCCCCCCCCCCACCCCCCAACCTCCACTCTCCCCCCCCCCCTCACCTCCATCCCCCCCCCCTCACCTCCATCCCCCCCCCTCACCTCCATCCCCCCCCCCTCACCTCCATCCCCCCCCCCTCACCTCCATCCCCCCCCCCCCGCTCTCACCTCCATCCCCCCCCCGCCCCCGCTCTCACCTCCATCCCCCGCCCCCCACCCCGCTCTCACCTCCATCCCCCGCCCCCCACCCCGCTCTCACCTCCATCCCCCGCCCCCCACCCCGCTCTCACCTCCATCCCCCGCCCCCCACCCCGCTCTCACCTCCATCCCCCGCCCCCCACCCCGCTCTCACCTCCATCCCCCGCCCCCCACCCCGCTCTCACCTCCATCACCCCCACCTCCTCCTCCACTCCCACTCCCACTCCCAGGGAATTGTAGATTTATCCCTGCCCTCTACTAATGGGGAACAGGTGGCCTTACTCCACTGAGGGAACAGATGCCATTGTGATCCCCTCAGGAGATTGAGGGTAAAGAGGGGTTCCTTGAACAGTGCCAGATTGGCTCCCTGGCATAGTTCAAGGGGTACCTTGGCACTGCCCACTGGGCATTGGGCAGTGCCAAGGGGGTGGAGCAAGAGGGGTGTGTGGCCTATAGGGGGGCAATCAGTTGCAGTGAGATGCACTGCCACTCTACATTGGGATTGCTGGAAGAGGGCAGTTGGAGCTAGCATTCTGTGTGGGGGTGTTCAGGGTTGCCAGGGGAGGTGGGTGTTTGCAGATGGTCATTGTCGGGGGTGGGGTTGGTGTGGTGAGCTTGCGACTGTTTGGGAGGGGATCACGGAGGCCGGAGCTGGTCAGATAGAGAGGTCAGTGTTTGAGGAGCTCGAGGATGGCTGGGGGGAGGGCGAACGGATATTGAGCTGGCCTGAGGCGGTCTGGGAGGCCAGCAGTCGGGGGAATGGGGGTGTCTGCAGGCCAGCAATGGGAGATTGTGGGGTTGGCTAGCGACCTGGATGCCAGAAGTATGGAGCCACTGCACATGAGCTAATCTCTGCTCTGATAGATTGGCACATGCGCAGTGGCCAGCTCAGTACTATGCTGCCGGCCTCTCCAGTGAGAATAGGCCCTGCCCACAGATTTCCAGAGTGTGCATCAGAGTTTCTCAGGGTGATTCAGAGTGTTGGAGATCCATTCTGGAAATCATGTTGAAAAAAATCAGTGGGATTTACTCCCATTTTCTCGCACGTTGGGAACCTAGAATTTTATTGGGAGAATCCCAGCCTATATATTGAGTTTATCTTCATTTGTCTTTGTACGTGTGTTAGTAACTTTACCATTGGTAATTTGTAGAGTAATATAGTGAAATAAGGTAACCGTCTTCAAAGTTAAAAACATTTAAATTTCTCCCAGAGGGGAAAAAAACCCACACAAACCTACAAATACATTGCTTATGGGTGATTTGTGAAACCACCTTTTACAATGTCCATGACACCTTCCATTTCGTTTGTACTTTATTGGAAAATCTCAAACTCTGGGCTGTTATTGCCTTATTGAATACAAACAACTCCAGAAGGTTATAAATAGTTTATTAGTTGTTGTAATATTGAAGGGAATGAGAAATTCCATTTAGCACAATCAAGTTTGCTTGTTCTATTGATCCATGTTCATAACCTGTGGAACAAATTTTCATCTTGTTGACTGGGCACCAGCTTATATCCTTCTTCACCATCCAAAATCAATAACCTATCGATTTTTGTTTTGATACAGTCCACATTTGTTGGAATTAAATCATTGAAACTGGTGTATTTTAGAATTGTTGATGTGGCCTTATGCCTTAGCACTGAATACAAAGATACAGGTTGGTGCACTAAATTACCCTCAGGTTAATGGCTATGATTTCTTGCTCATTGAGTACTGAATTTTTTTCCCCTGTCCCACTTGAGTAGGATAGCAGCAGGAAAGTGGGCAGATCACATGGCAAAACGTACACTTGCATTCCCAGTTTGATTTCAATTTGCTGCCGCCCACCAGTGTGGAGACTGCCATCACTTTCCTTCCCGTAGAGCAAAGGAAGTTGTGGCCTGGCAAATTACTGGATTTTTCATCTTTCTAGCTTTATCCAGCAAATCCCCAGGTCTGCCAGGGGAACAGTGCTTATGGTCCCCAGAGTAGTAATGTTAAACAACACTAGCCACTGGAAAGAGGGAAAGTGCGTACAGCAGGCATTTTGCTCTTTGTATAGGATTCAAGTGCTAACCTTTTTACCCTTTAGAATCTGCTTCTTCTTGCTAGTAAGGGTCCTACCTGGCACTTGCGTACTTGTTGAACCCAGTCACAGGAAAATTGATCAGGGTTATGGCAGGATCAAAGTGGGAAGTAGAAGATACCCTAATATTACATTGCCCACAAGACAAAAACCCAAGGCAATCTTAGCGGTACCACCAAACTGTAGCACTAATGCTGTACACTAATGCTCAGGTTTTATGATCTCATGCATGTCCCAGGCAATGACTCAGAATAACCATGACAGAAATTTACCAGGAATTGACTTATCTGCCAATTGAGAAAAGGAACATTGGTGGTGCGGAGGAGAATCAGGAGGAAGTGAGAGGTTTATATAATATTTAGTCGCACTAGCATGCGAAGTGCAAATGTTTTAAAAACTGGCACTACAGATTTCAATAGGCTTGAATTGAAACCTTAAATCTTGAAGCCAAAATGGGGAATTTATTTGGGTTGTTCTCCTTTTGTTATGCAGGGAGGAAACTCTTCAGAGGCAGAGTTCTTATAGAATCCGGACTGCATATGGAAGAAGAGGCTACGCCAGCCTTACTATTTAAAACAATCTATAATTTGGTATTAATTCACTGATTTACCCATAGTGACTCTAGGATGGACCTTGGCATATTAGATCCATAATGGCAGGGTGGGGGTCTGTTCTTTATGTTCATCTATTCTTATGTTCTGATGAAGCCTTTCGAAATATGCCTAACCACGCTTTGCATTTCGGTAGGATTGCATTTCTGATGTCAGATGGTGTAAGGTTTCACACCTGTGACAACTGATTATGAGAGTATTTGCAGACCTTCCTTTGGTTGCACCTAAACCAATTGTTGCAAACTAAACATTTAAAGTAGTTGTGCTATTACTTTAATAGGTGGCCCTTTAAAGGGTGGCATGGTAGCACAGTGGTTAGCACTACTGCTTCACAGCTCCAGGGACCTGGGTTCGATTCCCAGCTTGGATCACTGTCTGTGTGCAGTTTGCACATTCTCCTTGTCTCTGTGTGGGTTTCCTCCAGGTGCTCCGGTTTCCTCCCACGGTCCAATGATGTGTGGGTTAGGTTGATTGGCCATGCAAAGAAATTGCCCCTTAGTGTTCTGGGATGCTTAGGTTAGAGAGATTAGTGGGTATGATATGGGGGTAGGGCCTGGGTGGGATTGTGTTCAGTGCAGACTCAATGGGCCAAAGGGCCTCTTTCTGCACTGTAGGATTCGATGATTCTATTTTTGAGCATAATTATTTCAGTAGTTTTACAGCAGTTCCAATGAGTGGATCTTACTTCCCACAATCCAAAAGATGATGGGACTAATTAAAGTTCATTTATTAGTGTCACAAGTAGGCTTACATTAACACTGCAATGAAGTTACTGTTAATATCCCCTAGTCGCCACACTCCAGCGCCTGTTCGGGTACACAGAGGAAGAATTTAGCACGGCTAATGCACTTAACCAGCACGTCTTTCAGACTGAGAGAAAACCGGAGCACTCTGAGGAAACCCATGCAGACACGTGGAGAACATGCAAACTCCACAGACAGTGACACAAGCCAGGAATCGAACCCGAGTCCATGGTGCTGTGAAGCAGCAATGCTGACCACTGTGCTACCATGGAACTATATTGGTGAACTGCTGAAACAGACACTGGGTGCTATGGTAATAAGACATACATGTGTGAAAGAATGGTTTAGCACTCGATTTTGAGACTAGTGCATCATAATCATGTTATAAATCTGTCTGGAGATGTTAAAGCAGACATTTGCTGGTTTAGCATACTGGGATTTAAAACAATTTTGTGGTGATGTATATGGGGCTTCCAAAGGTCCACTTGGAGGTGTGGTATGTTCTGAGGACAGGGTACACAGGTTTTTAGACCTGGTGCTGGAGGAGCAGATTAGTAAGAGGAGGGATGCCCCTGTTGTGCAAGAGGGAAAGAGTCCACCTCACCCTCCTCTCGCTGTCTCCCTTGCCGCAGCAGTTGCTGCTATGCCTGGCTTTATGCCCCCAACCATTTTTCCTACAGGCCATGGAGGTACTCTGCTAAACCATCTGTAATCAAATACTCGATTGTTTCTGGTGACTCCTAATAAGATATGGTAGCACGTATTCTTTTCAGGAGAATTCCTGAGTAAATGTTTAGAATAACAGTTGATAAATTGTTAGTGCAGTCTTAGCACACTTTCCTGGAATGTCTCCTGATATTTTTGAAAATTCTTTTTCAAATCTCTAGCAGCTAGTGAACAATGAAAATTGAGTTTGGCTTTCAGTAACACCTGATAACCACTGTAATTTCTGGTTTATATCTATTCTGCTGGCGCTGTAGGGAGAGGATTTGGTTCAAGTGTTAGCTACTAATAGACAATGCATCGCCTTTGAGTACCAGCAGGCAATTAAGCGGCAATAAACCTGCTAGCTAACCAACCTCCAGACAGCTATTCCTCATGCACATTTTAGTCCTTTTATTTTCTTAATACAAGCTGGGGTCTCGCATTAAAAATGCGCTCTGCCAACATTGCAGCTCAAGACTCCATATTGACCACCTCAGAAACTCTTTAGAGCCTAAACTATTCAGGGAAAATTGCACCTCATAGCTTTTGGATAATCTCAGAATAAACACTCCTCTACAGCTATTGCCTCTCCACTATTTCAGGCAAAACCAAAAGCCTTGTCACCCTGTGAAATCCAGTGCTGTGTTTCAACTCTGCATCCAATGCACCACCAAGACTGTTAATACCACCTCCACAACAATGTTCGCCTCTGATCCTACCTTATCCCTTCGATTGAAAAACATTATTCTTCCATCTCTGGATATAATATTCCAATGTCTATCCTAGAATCACTACGAGTAGGTCGGTTAGTTATTGCCAAATTATAGTTTGTCTTAAGTAGTGGATCCGGGCTGACAGGAAATTGTTCATAATGTCCAAGTCTAATGGGCACCTCTTTTTCAACTGAGTTCCACATTCTCTGAATATTTTCCTTGTGCTAACGAAAGATAAAGTTCAAGATGACAAAAAGTCAGGAAGTTCAGGCGCTGGCAATGGAACCAGAAACTGAGGAATTGAAATGTTTTTTTTAATATGCCATGACAATAATGAAAGCATTTCTCTTCTCACATCTGCTTCTTTTTAAACAGAGAGTGGCTCAGTTAAAGCAAGTACTAACAGCAACTATCACAATTATGAGCCTTAAACATGAACTGACATTTGTTCAAGGCAAGGCAGAATGCGTAACACAACTACAAAAGGTCAGCTAATCCTGTCAGGAACTTCCAACACTGCAACATTATTCACATCTGAGTCATTAGATTGCACATGGATGCAGGGCTGGCTCTGTATTCTACAGAGACAGTTGAACATGAATTCTTTTGTCAGGAGTTGGGAGCCATGCTGTGCAACATTAGTAACAAAAGTATTAACTTACTTTTATCAGATTCATTGACCTGGTATTCTAACAAAGGCATAGATTTTAAATGTATAGAAGTATTTCTTAACATAAACAACAGAGGAACTTTATTTGATTATTAAGCTGTTTGTTGAGATGTCGCACACAACGTTTCAATCCCCAAAGTTAGCAACACGTTTGTAACTATTAAGAAGAATGTTTATCTGAACATTATGTTTATTCAATGTTTCAGTCCAAAGGTGTGTGGGTTTGGTTGATTGGCCATACTGAATTGCCCCTTAGTGTCAGGAAGATTAGTAGGGTAAGTATGTGGGGGTATAGCAATAGGGTCTGGGTGAGATTATTTTCAATGTAGGTTCGATGGGCTGAATGGCCTTTTTCTGCACTGTAGGGATTCTATTCTATGATAATACAATGATTCACTATATAAATGTTGGAGAGAGTCCCTTTATTTTACCCTGAAGCCAGAGAATAAAAATAGTAAAAGGCGTAGATTGTCTTTATCGGGCAGAATTCTCCCCAAAAAATTCTGAGTGTCAAATTCGCATGAAAACTGGAGTAAATCTCATTGGTTTTTCACCTTTTATTATGTCTGGTTAAAAAAACACAGGTGAATATTACAAATAAGTGAAAGAGACTGTGTAAAACGTTTTGGTATAATAACCTTGTCCGATCTACAGTGTTTTTCTGTAATGTTTTCCAGGTAATGACACAAAGCTGCCAGACAAAACATAAACAGGAAAGTTTAGATGTGAGAATAGCAACAATACTAACGTTATACTACAAAAACATAAGGAATATTGAAAACTGCAAACTAATCAAGAATGAAGTTCTAAACAATTACAGAGAATTACAATTACATAACACTAAGAGCTAGCGGAAAAAGGTGGTGAGTGTGTCTGGGGAATAAATTACAAAAGGGAAGGGCTGTAATAAGGTGGAAGACAGGATTCATTAAATGATGAAAGGGATGATAGTCTCAAAGTCTATTTATCAAAACTACTTATCAAAATATTTCTTGTAATGCAGATTAAATCTAATGTTTACTGGTTATAACTTATGCATTGATATTGTACATGTCACATATATTCCATTGTTTATGCAGACACCATTACATATATAAGTTATAGATGTATACAATATAGATGTATGCGATAAATAGTTAGAATGTAGGTCTCAATATTTTTGTTTTGGGTATTATGTTGACAAGCCCAGACTACCCTATTTTTAGTGTGCTTTTTCATATAAATGCATTAATAAGTACAATTTGCAGCATTCTGGGCAATAGAAACTACTTACCCATAGACAACCCAAATAAAAAGTTTTCACTTCGTCAGTGCAAACCTGTCCAATGTCACCCAGCTGCATGTCATGTTAACACTTAGAACATGCAAAAAACTGAAGGAAAATCACTTGGCCCAAGTGTAGGGGACCATGATCCCCGTGAGATGTTGTTAACTCATACACACCCTGATACTTCCCAATGCTGTGCAGGAACCTAGAAATGTTCCTTTCTAAAAGATTGTATTTTACCCACATTTTCACCTGTAACCTGTTCCAGGGGCAACAATCTTCTTGAAAGACAATGCCTTCCAGCATGTGGTCTGTGCTTTTTTGAATCAGCACAGCCTTGGGTTGGGCTTTATCTATTTTGAATAAAGTAGCCAAATTTACTGTGACTAATAATTCTGAAATTAGATATCCTCCAGTCAGATTCTGACTGGATCTACATTTCTCTGAAGAGATGAAAACTAATTCTCCAAGTTTGTCCTCATAATTAGGAGATCAAAGTTTCGATAATCCTCCTGTAATTTAACATCCTGTCTAGAGCTTACCAGACCTATTGAATAAAACTAGGTGTAATACTGCAAGTGAGGACAGACCAAGCTTTATATAGCAAAGCATAATGATCCTAATTTTATAGTATTAAAACTTCCATGGGCCTTGGTTACTTTCCATAAGTTTAACATTATGGTATTATCAATCGATAAATAAATTGCACTGTTTGGCTATGTGTAACCTTATTTTTGTGCCATCATTGTTACAAAACTGCATTCCACTTTTCTCCCTTACAATCTTAAGGGCGCTCACTTTAATTTGGAGCATTGTTGCAAGGGTATATGCAGCCTTATTCAGTACCTTTTATTATTTATGTGTGTGTCTACACATTGAGGCTGACTTTAAAAACATGTTACAAGTGACATGCCTCTCCATGGAAGAACTAAAAGTGCTTTTCCACATGCTCTGATGAAGGGTCAGTTAGACTCAACATTGGGTCTATTTTCTCCCCACAGATGCTATCAGACTTGCTGAGATTTTCCAGCATTTTCTGTTTTTGTTTCAGATTCCAGCATCCACAGTATTATATTTTTATTTTCACATTACATGTTGCTGCAATTTTCAACATTGCCTGTAGTTGAGATTTGTAAAATGCATTCTTGTGAATTTGGACAAATGATTTAACTGTGACAGACACCACGGGTAGGGCGGCACGGTGACACAATGATTAGCACTATTGCCTCACAGTGCAAGGACCCAGGTTAAGTTCCAACCTTGAGTGACTAAGTGTGGAGATTGCATACTCTCCCTGTGACTTTGTGGGTTTCCTCCAAGTGCTCCAGTTCCCTCCCACAGTCCAAAGATGTGCAGGTTAGGTTGATTGGCCGTGCTAAATTACCCCTCAGTGTCTCCAAGGTTAGGGGAATTAGTGGGATGAATGCGTGGGGTTACAGGGATAGTGCTGGGTGGGATTGTTGTCAGAGAGTTAGTGCAGACATGAAGGACCAAATGGCCTCCTCTACACTGTAGAAATTCTCTGACTCTGAGCACAGTCACCTCACCCAACAGGCATACATTTTCCATCAGTGTTTTGGCTGCTGATCAGCAAATTGAACACTAGGATGACCTTTCCTTTCCCTAGCCAGGGGCTCTGGGACAATTTGTAGCACCTTAAATGCTGTCTTAACCAAGTTAACCTGACCCAACACAAAAATTCTCAGATCTTCTGGCCTGTTTGGTTACATACAGGTTAAGGTGTTGCCTCCGTCAAAGAGATTGATTACAAAAGAGGAAACAAGAATCTAAGTGAAATATGGCACAGTTAGACATTTTTACATGTCTTAACTTATTTTCTGCAACTTTTTTGCCAACTACTGCAGTATTTTCAGAATCCAACAAACTCATAACAAGGCCTCTCTCTGGATGCTGTTAGTTTTTCTCCCTCAATATTTAAAATGCAATCTTTTCTTTATGAATATATCTTACTGTCTGTCTCTTTCCTCGATTAGCCATTTCACTATTGTTCATTTCGTGCTCTCATTTTGCTTTTCTTTAGGATTCTTTTCATTACATTTTTCTTAATTTTAGTTCTGTTTTGCTTAATTCTCCTTTGATTTCCTTGTCACTGCTGTTGGTTTTTAAAAAATATTTTGTTTTCTTTCCATTTTACTGCTCTTGCAATCTACCAGCTGCATCTCTTGGCACATTCTGATTCTAATTACACAAACTTCCAGCTGCTTCCTTCCTTGTCTTTCTGACTCTCTCCCTGCAATGTCTCATTGATTCCTTTTCTCAGTTACAGATTCTGAATTTACGGTCTGCTGATTTCCCCGTTGCAGCCTCCAAGTTGTGCCGTTTTCCCTCTCTCAGCAACAGGCTAAATATAATCATAATAGGCAGGAAGCAAAGCATGGTTCAACTTGGCTTCAGTGTTCTGCATGGCCATTTGACTTCTGGATTTGGCCCTAATTCATTGAAAGCTACTGCCTGTTTAGTCGGCTATTTCTGGGAGCTCATGTGCAAGGAGGCAGGATTCAGAACACTGCTGCAGCCATTTATAGGATGGCGATACCCACTTGGCAGCAAGAATCTGCCATCATGAAGATGGTGAGGGTCCCTGTCTTAGCCAAAGCAGTGCCAGCGACTTGATTCCGGCAGTCTGGCCACTGCACCTAGCTATCCACCAATCTCTCCAGGAATTGGGTGCTTTGTAGTTTGAATATCCCTGGTTCAAACAGGTTCAAATTTCACGAACGTAATGTCCAAAATACAACTTGTAGGCTTTAGATCTTTAAGAAGGAAGTTTAAAGGTGTCAGAGTTTTTTTGGAGAAGTAGGGTACTCTCTTGGATAGCTGCAGATATCCTTTGGAATAGGTCAAGCTTTTTAAAATTTACTTAAGGGATGTGGGCATTGCTGGCTAGTGCAGCATTTACTCACTACTCCCACACTACCCTTGGAATGAAAATTAGACCATCTGGGACATTTCCTTCTGAGTCAGGTTTGTGGTGCCAGGAATGTTTCCTGACATTGCGCTCCCAGCTGGGGAGTGCATATTCTGGCCTATGTGTTTGATACTCCAGTGTACATCCAAAGAAGAAAGCAAGACAGGCTACCTGGGAGGTAGTATCATCCAAAGTTAATGGTTTCTCTAGTATTTAACATGCTCCTGGTCACACACCAACTGCACAGCTTTGGAAAGAAGCTCTTCCTGTTCATGCAGGCTGTGGCATTGTTTTCAGGATAGCTGCATGGGTGCCATTATTGATCACTGTACTTTAGGAAAATGTATTGACGTGCCTTAATGCTATATATGTTATAGCTTTTGAAAGTATTGCTCTACTCTACATGGTGTCAGTCATCTGCTTCATGCATCCATTCCACATTGAGAACTATTGCAGGTATTCCCTGTAATACCCTGGGAAAGATCTGAATTATAAAGATTGAGGCTGGTAGTGACCTTTAGATTCATTGGCAGTGCTCTCTTAAAGTACAGTTGCCTGCAGTTCTGTTTCCAACCCATCTGCAATCAACCTTCAGCTGCTGAAGTATAACCTAGCTAGACAGTTCTAGCTTGTTACTTTCAGGCAACTATATCTGGGCCTGGTTCCGAAGGCAAAGTTAAAGAAGAACTACCCAGCATATTTTCTTTGATTGCCTTATTTCTCATCTCTCAAATCAAGTATGTGGGAGCATTAAAAACGATTCCCAAAGCAGGCACAAACATTTCACATCTTTAAAACATTACTGCATGATTTGCATCAAAGAACAAAGAAAATACAGCACAGGAACAGGCCTTCCAAGCCTGTGCTGATCACATTGTACTATCTAGAAAAACCATTTATATCCCTCTATTCCCTGTTTGTTCGTAAAATAAGTCTTAAATGTGGCTAACATAATTATCTCAACCACCTCACTTTGGCAGTGTACTCCAGGCCCCCACCACTCTCTATGTAAAAAAAAAAATGACCCCGCACATTTCCATTGAATTTTTCCCCCTTTATCTTGAATTTGTGCCCCCTTGTAATTGTCATTTCTGCTTTGGAATGGTATCACCATTGATGACAATGCCCTAAATTATCAATGTCATAGGCTTGGAGATTTCCTCCTCCTATGTCTGTCTTTCTAGCTCTCTTTCTCCTTTTTAAAGATCCTCCTCCAACCTGGTTTTCTCTCTCTCTGTCTCTGACAGGTCCTAATTCTCCATAATACCTCCATATGCTCAAATTTTATTTATTAATGCTCCTGCCAAGCACCTTTTACCATGTTAAAGGTGAACTGTAAATGCAAGTTGTTGTTGTATGATACTGCTGCTCATGGAATCAGTCCCAATGAGATGTTCCACTCAGTGTATAAAATGAAGAGGTTTATTTCAATGCTCTCCTCTACATGTGATTAATGAAGCACATTCTGTCCGGAGACATGGAATAGGGAATGGAAGGATGCACATTACGAGCAGGACCCAGTGATTTAGTCAGAATTTTCTCTGGTTCCTGCTCACATGATGACCATAAATGGAATTGTTTCCCTTGGCCTGGTCCAGCTGATTAACACGGATGCACCACATCAATTTCCTGTTACTGTTGGCATGCCCAGAATAGCTGCTACTGGGATCAGCCATGACAACAAAGCTATGTACATTTGAAGCATTACTCTGTGCTAAAATGACTTAGAGAAATAATAAATCAGCAACTACATTTTTGTTTTTAGTTATTTTTACTGAATTTTCTTTTGAAGACGAATCTTTAGCAAACATGTCTATCATCTAAAAGAATTCTAGATTGAGTAGAGGCAGATTAGAGCTGGATTCGAATGACACATGCGTATTGATTTATACGCAATGCAGACTGATAAAGCAGCTATATCTGGTAAAAGAAGATAAGTTTATTATTCCCTTTAATAATTTTCTGTGCGCCATCTGGAAAGATATCCAGCTACAGTTGAACAGCATGTCTGCACAAATAACAGGGGCACAAAAGTGAAAGTTTGATCTCATAAATCACATACAATAGCTAAAAATTGTAGACTTGTGTTGTACAGAATAAGTTCCCATTATGCACACAATTTGAATTAAATGAATTAGATATGTACACACGTGAAAAAGATTTGGTATTTTGTGTTTCTCTGTGGCGTTTTCAGCTGTTCTTCTGTGGTTAGGAAGAGTCATCATTGCATCTAAATGAATTTGCATTAAGTTTAGCATGTTTTTCTCAGAGAATCAGAGAAGTACTAAATGTTGCTAAAGAAATAAAGACGTGCATACATATGACACAGCAGCTGCCAGACCAGCAGCTCCATGTGCTGCGTGCAGTCTTGAGGCTGAAATGTGAAATAGGTAAGTGCCTCATTAATAAGTGCAAATTGGGGTCCCTATGAAATGAATAGGACTCTGAAGCAATCTTACCTATGTGAATCAGAGGTGACAAATCGACTGAGTAAAGCTTTACCAGGTTGTTTGCACAAACTCACTAAAATGTAGATTTAAATGGGCCCTCACCCGCAGGCCCTCAAATCGTTAGGACTGGTGCGCTTACACTCATTCGTATGTTTCCAAGAATTGGAGGTTGTTTCTTTGATATTTTTCCTTCTAATCCTACATTCACAAGGCAGAATCTTATCAAATAATGGCATTGTTAAGATTTGACTGAAAACTGGCATGTTTCTCTTCAGGTCTAATGGTACTTAGTCAAAAAAAAGGGCGTATGTTTCACGCCATTATGTTGACGGATGGGGTATAAATACAGCAGCAAAGCTGGTTGCACTGAGATCAGGGTGCCAATTTAAAGGGTGTTTCAATCAGACAAAGAAATAACCTCCCCTTCCCATCCCACCATGGTGGTCTCAGGAGCTCCTCCCTACCCTGCAATCAATGCCAAAATTCACTCCTACCACCACCAACCGTCGGCATCTCCTCTCCCTTTCCGCTACAGCCTCACCCCTGCTACCCAAAGCTATCGTCGACATCTTCCCCTCTCCTCCTCAATATCCCGTGCCAACCTAACAGCTGGACGTTGAATTTTCTACTCTGTATATAAAGGGGATACGTTTTCCATGTACAATCAGACATTCACAATGGGAATCTTCTTCCATGGATTTGTTTTTCTCTCTTGCACATCCTTAGAACCCATCAGGCCATGCCACTGGCTTTCTGTGATGCCACTTCCTCTGCCATCTCCTGGAATATATCCAGGAAGAATTGGCAACCCTGTGGAAAGTGGAAGAGGCTAATGGGCCTGGAGACTTCAGTCCCAGGTCCACTTCTTAGATGTAAAATGTCCATTTGAATAAATTAGACAGCTCTGCGCTGATTTCTGGCAGGAGCTGGTGGTGCCAAAAATCTGGTGCCCGGAGACTCATGAATGGCCAGTGGGAGCCTGCTAAACGGTCTCTGCTTAAGTCTGCTGAAGCAGTGCAGAAGGCTGAGAGAATCATTCCCAACATTTTTCCCACACACAGTATGGTGAAAATTGGAACCAAGATCTCTCACCAACATGAATTAATTTAGTTCTCCAGAGCAGAGTTAACTCACATTCCACATTAAGTGTCAGCTCAACTCAGCGATAATTTACACAACAGCCTATTTTCCAGCTTCAATCACCTGCCCCAGAAACTGGACTATTATTGGGCTATTGCGTGGCAAGTAGCTTGACACATCCTTTTAAATGGAGGTGGGGGAGTGGGGGGGTTGTCTCTGAAGGCATGACAGACATGGGTAGCTCACTCAGATCATATTAATGAAGCCTATGGGCTAATTGTACATTGGTTCCAGGCATCTAATGAGGAGATGCTTGAATGACTGGAACTACAGCCACAGTAATTGTTTTGGCTTTACAAGCCAGAGTCTGAACAGAGTTGACCTTTTATATTTATGTTGTTGTCTACTGCAAACCTAGATCAATTTCTGTGCTCAGAGATTTAAATAAAGTAAAAATCAGTTTCTGAAAATGAGGATCGTAGAGTATTCACATGGAAATGGAATCCTGAACTTTACAAACAAGGGCAAGGAGTATTTAAGCAAGGAAGCTATGATGAACCTTTTTTTTTGGATGGACCTACCTTATATTAGATTGATCTTTCTCTACACCCTAGCCACGACTGTAACACTACATTCTGCACCCTCTTATTTCCTTCTCTGTGAACAGTATGCTTTGTCTGTATAGCGCAAGAAGCAATAATTTTCATGGTATACTAATACATGTGACAGTAATAAATCTTTACTCCAGTTCTGACTGGTTTATAATGTGTCCAATTATGAGAGAGACATCTCCTATAATTCAAAGGTCTATCAAAACTCATCACTGTCTAAGAAAGAGACATTGAAACAATGGTCACCACTGAGAGACCCATCGAAAGCTCCTTGGAAGTACACAATTTGGTGGGGAGGAATTAGTGCCGGTGTTCGCTGCAGGTGAAAATGGTGATGCTGGTGGAAAATCTCCTGAGACCATGGAAATGTTAATCCAGTTGTGCAGCTACAGAACCAGCGGTCAGCCAGCACCCTGTACACAGAGTTCAAAATTGTGCCCAATGAGTGAACGATAACAATCTGCAGCCACTGCTGCGAGATTGCAAATGACACAGGGAGTGTCAAAAAAGATTTCGGGGGAAACAGACTGAAAAGCTGTGCTGTCTCCCTTTTGAAAAAAGTATCATCTAATTTGAGAAGGCAGAAACCTACTAGTAAACCAAGAACTCATAATAATTGCAACATCATAAAAACATGGAAAATAAGTGCAGGAGTTGGCCATTCAGCCCTTTGAGCCTGCACCACCATTCAATTTGATCATACATTTTCAGTATCCCACCCCCACATTCTCTTCATATCCCTTGATCCCTTTAACCATAAGGGCCATGTCCAGCTTCCTCTTGAATATATCTAACGAATTGGCCCCAACAGCTTTTTGTGGTAGAGAGTTCCACATGTTTACAACTCTCTGAATGATGACTCATCTCAGTCCTGAATGGCTTACCCCTTATTATTAGACTGTGACCCTTAGTTCTGCACTTCCCCAACATCAGGAATATTCTTCCCGCATCTAGCCTGTACAGTCCCTTCAGGATTTTATACGTTTCTATGAGATCCCTTCTTATTCTTCTAGATTCCAGTGAGTATAAGTCCATTCAATCCAATCTCTCTTCATTTTGTCAGTTCTTCTATTCCAGGAATCAGTCTGGAGAACCTTTGCTGGACTCCCTCAATAGCAATAATGTCCTTCCTCAGATTAGGAGGCCAAAACTACACACAATAATACTAAAGGTGTAATCTCATCTAGGCCCTATACAATTGCAGCAAGACATCCTTACTCCTATATTCAAATCTTCTTGCTATGAAGGCCAACACACCATTGGTTTTTGTTCACTGCCTGCTGTACCTGCATGCCAACCTTCAGCAACTGTTCCACCATGACACCCAGGTCATGTTGCAAGTCCCCCTTTTCCTAAACTGCCACCATTCAGATAATAATCTTTCTTCCTGTTTTTGCCACCAAAGTAAATAACATAAGAACATAAGAAATAGGAGCAGGAGTAGGCCATCTAGCCCTTCGAGCCTGCCCCGCCATTCAATAAGATCATGGCTGATCTGTCGTGGCTCAGTTCCACTTTCCCGCCCTCTCCCCATAACCCTTAATCCCCTCTCTTATCAAGAACCCATCAACCCGCTTCTTAAAAATATTTAGCGAGGCAGCCTCCACCACTTCAACAGGCAGAGAATTCCAGAGATTCACCACCCTTTGAGTGAAGAAGTTCCTCCTCAACTCTGTTCTAAACCGCCTCCCCTTTATCTTGAGGCTGTGCCCCCTAGTCCTACTGTCTTTTTTGAGCGGGAAGAGTCTCTCCACCTCTATCCTATCCATCCCATTCATCATCTTATATGTCTCAATGAGATCTCCCCTCATTCTTCTAAACTCTAACGAGTACAAGCCTAGTTTATTCAGCCTCTCCTCATAGCTCAATCCCCTCAACTCCGGTATCAGCCTAGTAAACCTCCTCTGCACTCCCTCCAGGGCCAAAATATCCTTGCGCAGGTGCGGCGCCCAAAACTGCACACAGTACTCCAGCTGCGGCCTCACCAATGCCCTATACAGCTGCAGCAAGACCTCCCTACTTTTATATTCAATCCCCCTCGCTATGAAGGCCAGCATCCCATTCGCCTTCCTGACCACCTGCTGCACCTGCAAGCTGGGTTTTTGCGACTCATGCACAAGGACCCCGAGGTCCCTCTGCACCGTCGCCTGCTGCAGTTTTTCGCCTCGTAAGTAATAGTCCTTCCTACCATTTTTCCTACCAAAGTGGACCACCTCACACTTGCCAACATTAAATTCCATTTGCCATTTCCTGGCCCATTCGCCCAGCCTATCTAGATCCTTCTGCAGACTCTCCACACCCTCCGCACAATTTGCTGTTCCCCCAATCTTGGTGTCATCAGCAAATTTCGACACCCTACACTCGGTTCCCTCCTCCAGATCATCTATATAAATGGTAAATAGCTGAGGCCCCAGCACCGACCCCTGGGGCACCCCACTAGTCACCAACCGCCAATCCGAATAGCACCCATTGACCCCCACTCTCTGCCTCCTATTTGACAACCAATCCTCTATCCATGCTAACACCCTACCCCCAACTCCATGTCCCCTGACCTTCTGCAATAACCTCTTGTGAGGTACCTTGTCAAACGCCTTCTGAAAATCCAGAAAGACCACATCCACCGGCTCTCCTCTATCCACTGCCCTAGACACATCCTCATAGAACTCCAGTAAATTTGTCAGACACGACTTCCCTTTAATGAAACCGTGTTGCGTCTGCCCTATCAAGCAATTCCCTTCAAGATGCCTCGCAATTTCCTCCTTAATGACGGATTCTAACATTTTACCTACCACAGACGTTAAACTAACCGGCCTATAATTCCCCGCCTTTTGCCTGGCACCCTTCTTAAACAACGGCGTAACATTAGCCATTTTCCAATCTTCCGGCACTTCCCCGGAATCCAGCGACGTCTGGAAAATAACCTCACATTTATCCACATTATATTGCATTTGCCAGGTATTTGCCCACATAGCCATCCTGTCCAAGTCACCCTACAGTCTCTTGGCATCCTCCTCACAGCACATACTGCCACCCAGCTTAGCATTGTCTGCAATTTTAGAGATATTGCATTTAATTCCTTCATCGAAATAATTAATGAATATTGTAAATAGCTGGATCCCAGCACTAAACCCTGTGATACCCCACTAGTCACTGTCTATCACTCTGAAAAGGACCTGTTTATTCCCACTCTCTGCTTCCTGTCTGCCAACCAGTTCTCTATCCACGTCAATACATTACCCCCAATACCATGAGCTTTAATTTTGCTCACTCTTGACTTTCAAAAGGCTTTTGACAAGGTCTCAGAGAAGAGATTTCAAAAGGCTTTTGACAAGATCCCACACAAGATAAATAGTATCCATTGATTCACCCCTGTCCACTCAACTGGTCATATAAGAACATAAGAACATAAGAAATAGGAGCAGGAGTAGGCCATCCAGCCCTTCGAGCCTGCCCCGCCATTCAATAAGATCATGGCTGATCTGTCGTGGCTCAGTTCCACATTCCCGCCCTCTCCCCATAACCCTTAATCCCCTCGCTTATCAAAAACCCATCAACCCGCGTCTTAAAAATATTTAGCGAGGCAGCCTCCACCACTTCAACAGGCAGAGAATTCCAGAGATTCACCACCCTTTGAGTGAAGAAGTTCCTCCTCAACGCCGTTCTAAACCGCCCCCCCTTTATCTTGAGGCTGTGCCCCCTAGTCCTACTATCCTTTCTGAGCGGGAAGAGTCTCTCCACCTCTATCCTATCCATCCCATTCATCATCTTATACGTCTCAATGAGATCTCCCCTCATTCTTCTAAACTCTAACGAGTACAAGCCTAATTTATTCAGCCTCTGCTCATAGCTCAACCCCCTCTTACTGTTACTAGAGAGGCGGTGCTCGACAGACTGGAGGGGCTGATTGTGGACAAGTCGCCAGGACCGGATGGAATGCATCCGAGGGTTCTGAAAGAAATGGCGGAGGTGATAGTGGATGCCTTGGTGGTTATTTTCCAGAAGTCGCTGGATTCCGGGGAAGTGCCGGAAGATTGGAAAACGGCTAATGTTACGTCGTTGTTTAAGAAGGGTGCCAGGCAAAAGGCAGGGAATTATAGGCCGGTTAGTTTAACGTCGGTTGTAGGTAAAATGTTAGAATCTGTCATCAAGGAGGAAATAGCGAGGCATCTTGAGAGAAAGTGCTTGATAGAGCAGACACAGCACGGTTTCATTAAAGGGAAGCCGTGTCTGACAAATTTACTGGAGTTCTATGAGGATGTGTCTAGGGCGGTGGATAGAGGAGAGCCAGTGGATGTGGTTTTTCTTGATTTTCAGAAGGCGTTTGACAAGGTACCTCACAAGAGGTTATTGCAGAAGGTCAGGGGACATGGAGTTGGGGGTAGGGTGTTAGCGTGGATAGAGGATTGGTTGTCAAATAGGAGGCAGAGAGTGGGGGTCAATGGGTGCTATTCGGATTGGCGGATGGTGACGAGTGGAGTGCCCCAGGGGTCGGTGCTGGGGCCTCAGCTATTTACCATTTATATAGATGATCTGGAGGAGGGAACCAAGTGTATGGTGTCAAAATTTGCTGATGACACCAAGATTGGTGGAACGGCAAATTGTGCGGAGGGTGTGGAGAGTCTGCAGAAGGATCTAGATAGGCTGGGCGAATGGGCCAGGAAATGGCAAATGGAATTTAATGTTGGCAAGTGCGAGGTGGTCCACTTTGGTAGGAATAATGGTAGGAAGGACTATTACTTAAGTGGCGAAAAACTGCAGCAGGTGACGGTGCAGAGGGACCTCGGGGTCCTTGTGCATGAGTCACAAAAACCCTGCCTGCAGGTGCAGCAGGTGGTCAGGAAGGCAAATGGGATGCTGGCCTTCATAGCGAGGGGGATTGAATATAAAAGTAGGGAGGTCTTGCTGCAGCTGTATAGGGCATTGGCGAGGCCGCAGCTGGAGTACTGTGTGCAGTTTTGGGCGCTGTACTTACGCAAGGATATTTTGGCCTTGGAGGGAGTGCAGAAGAGGTTTACTAAAAATTCTAGAAGGTTTGTCAAGCACTATTTCCCTTTAGTGAATCCATGCTGCCTTGGACCGATCCAGTCACTACTTTCCAAATGCTTAGTTATTACATCCTTAATAATTGACTCCAGCATTTTCCCCATCACTGATGTCAGGCTAACCAGTCTATAATTCCTGGTTTTCTTTCTCCCTCCTGTGGGATTACATTAGCTACTCTTGAATCTACTGGAACTCTTCCAGAGTCTATAGAATAGTGGTCATTTTCCAGCAATGTGTCCACCATTTGTAGGGCCACTTCCTTGAGTACTTTGGATTGCAAAGCATCAAGCCCTGGGGGCTTATTGGGTTTTAATCCCAGAAATTTCCCCAATACAATTTCCTGGCCAATAAGATTTTCTTTAGTTCCTCCTTCATGCTAGACCCTTTGTCCCCTAGTATTTCTGGAAGATTATTTGTATCCTTCTTAGTGAAAAGAGATCCAAAGTATTTGTTCAGCTGGTCTGCCAACTCTTTGCCCATTATGAATTCACCTGATTCTAACTGTAAAGGTCCTATATATAGCTTCACCTTTTTTTTATCTCTTCACAGATCTATAAAAGGTTTTCCAGTCAGTTTTAGTGTTTTCTGCAAGCCTACTCTTATATTCTATTTTCCCCTTCTGAATTAAACCCTTTGTCCTCCTCTGCTCAATTTTAAATTTCTCCCAGTCTGCGGGTTTGCTGCTTTCTCGGGCCAATTTATATGCCTCCTCTTTGGCTTTGACACTATCCCTGATTTCTTTTGTTAGCCATGCATGTTCCCTGCTTTACTCTTAAACTGTACATCCCTGTCTGGCATTTGAAGTTCATCCATGTATTCTTTAAATGTCTGCCATTGCCTATCCACTGTCAACACCTTAAATGTCCTTTGTCAGCTTATCCTAGCCATTGCACGTCTCATACCATCAAAGTTAGCTTTCCTCAAATTCAGGACTCTAGCCTCAGACTTCTACATCTGACTGCATCCACAAAACCAGCCAACCAAAATTGACCACAACATATAAAAATCAATGCCTCCAGGACAATCAAAGGACATTTAACTGTATATTTTTTTCAAACTTTTTTCTATGGACTCTAATTTGCCTTATGCCTGTGTGCATGCGTGCGTGTGTGTGTGTGTGTGTGTGTATAATGTTATGTTTTTATTATTTTCTTCAAGTTTAGTGATTTAATAAATTTGTGTTTTCTTTAGCTTAAAATCAGGTTTGATTGGCTCCTTTCTGCTTACTTCATAGTTAAATACATTATGTTGCTGAAAAAGTACATAATCTTGAGAAAGAAACTTAAACAATAGATGTGACTGACTGAAGAGGCTGAATAAAGGAGAACCAGTTCACCTCTCCTCATCTGGGGCTGGATTTTCCATCCAACTCACTACGTGTTTTGCGGTGGTGGAGGAGGCCTTCCATTGGTTAGTAGTTTGATTGTTTGGTGCTACCATGAATGCTCCTCTAACCACTGGGAAACCCATAACAGGGGTGCGCCCTTGTGGGACCAGAGGATTCTGCCGGTATAAATGGCCGTAAAATTCCAGTATTGGTCATAACAAGGGTCTGGATTGAATAGGCAGTAGGCAACTATTTCTGTTGGCAAAAGTGTCAAAAACCAGAGGACATCAACTGACTAACAAAACAGTGGTGACATGAGGAAAAATTTTTTTAGCAGCACATCATTAAGATCTAGAACTCAGTGCCTGAGAGTGCGGCAAGAACAGATTAAGCTGGAACAACTCTCTGCACTGAAAATGTTCCAGGGCTAAGGGTTAGGGTTAAGTGGGAAATGTGATTCTATGAGTCACTCATCCAGATAGGTACATGGAAAGTATGAACCAAATGGTTTCCTTCTATTTAACAACTATTCTATGATTCTTTGTTTCCGTATCAGATAGATTGATGAAGTGTGAACTTGCATACACATATTCTAACAAAGGCACTTAGTATTTCTTAATGCTGCAAGATATTTTAAAGCAAAGAACAAATTATTTGAAATACAATAGGACACAAAACATAAGGGCATCAAAGGTACTGGATAAACCTGAAATACTAGTATATTGAGAAAGGATCAGTATTTGTGTTCCAGTGGAAATCAGGATTGCCACCATTATTATTCTTATTTAATCCCTTCTTTGTAAAACTAATGCTCAGTCTGGATTGGCATTCAGGGCATTCTTTCAGTTTATGCCTCACTTCACAGTGCCCCCAAGATTATTAATGATGTGGAAAAAGTAAACCTTGTAAATTACATTAAATCAAACTGTGAAAAAAGACTTGCACTTCTATAGTGCCTTACATGATTTCAGGGTTTGACAGGGTAGGTAGTGATGTCTGTTTTGCCAGGCTTGCAGAGCTCATCGTCTCAGGATAAGGGAGTCAACCATTTAGGACTGAGATGAATTGAAATTTCTTAACTCAGAGGATTGAAGTTTTGGGCCTATGGAAGACACATTGTTCAGTTTTTTTCAAGGCTGTGATGGTAGATCTTTGAGAACCAAAGGATATGGGAATAGAGCAGGAAAGTTAAGTTAATGAAGATCAACCATGAACCTACCGAATGGTGGAGCAGGGTCAAAGGTTAGCATGGCCTATCTTGCTCCTTGTGTGTTCAGGACGCTCCAACATATTTAATAGCCAATTGAATCTTTCTGAAGCATTGTCATATAAAGAAAAATGCAGCAGCCAATTTATGATGTGGATATGCCAGCGTTGGACTGGGATAAACACAGTTAAAAAGTCTGACAACACCAGGTTTCAGTCCAACCGATTTATTTGATAGTAAATTCACTAGCTTTCGGGTTAGCCCCTTCGTCAGGTGAATGGAGAGTTCTGGCCTCAGACAGAGCTAGTGAATTTACTATCAAATAAATCGGTTGGACTGAAACCTGGTGTTGTCAGTCTTTTTACTGCAGCCAATTTACACAGAGCAACGTACACAGAGAGCATATACTGCAATGTGATAATGACCAGATAATCTGTTTTTGTGAAGTTGGTTGAGGGATAACTAATAACAAAGACACTGAAGTTCTTTCCTTCTCTTTGAAATAGAGCCAGGGGATATTTTTACAATTACATCAGAGAACAGACAGGGTTTTTTCTTAATATCAACCCACCAATGGGAATAGGGCCTGGGAGATTGTGGTCAGTGCAGACTCGATGGACTGAACGGCCTCTCTGCACTGAAGGGATTCAATGATTCGTGATTCTATATCTCATCCAAAAGACCTCTGGAAGTGCATCACTCCCTCAATATTGAGCTGAACTGGTAGCCTAGGCTTTGTGCTAAAAAAACACTGGAGCAGGACTTCTGGCACAGAGGGGAAAGTGCTATTTATTGAGGCACGGTTAATGCAATAATAAGGGGTCACTGATTCAAACCAGTGAAAGTCCAATTTAGGGCTTATACCAGGAAGCTTTTCTTCACATAGAAAGCAAACTGCAGATTTAAGGATAGAATAATGAAAGTGAAAATCCTGGAACCAATAATAACTTGCATTAGATACTTTAATATAGTCACACATCACAAGGTTCTTCAAAGAGGTGGAAGAAAAAAGTGGAATCTGAGCCAAAGGGGATATTAGAGATGAACAAAACCTTGGCGTAAGAGATGGGTTTTAAAGAACTATTAACTATTTAAGAACCAGTTTGATGCTGCAAGGAGGAGGCTTTAGGATATTTCTGGATCGATGAATTGGGATAAATAGATTTCATTATCTGTAATTGTCCTGAGATCTTGAGGTTCATTTTTATGACATTCAGGATTACTGATCTATGTCGAAGGGTCAGGGAGAGTTGTTTAAGAGACTTATTGATGTTAAATTTGGGAGACTGGAATCTGTCATGACAAATGATATCCTGTTTCACTGCTGATCTTTGGAAATGTAACTCCCTAAGTAGTGCCGCAGCACATGGGGAGTAGGGGAAGAAAAACATCTTTATTATTGCGTGAAAAAAAATTAAGGGCTTAGGAAGCTACAAATAGATGATTGGATTATTTCCAAATTAAGGAACTAATGCAAATCCACTGCTATGTAGTGAAGAAGAATAATAAAAATTTCCTCATATACCTATCTGAGGAAGGAAGGACAAATTTAGCAACATCTTAGGTAAGTTTTGCATAGTGATAGTACATTGTTTCTCGAACATTTTATCTGCATTTTCAGATATCAGTAAACTATGTAATAATTTTAATTCATCAGTCATGTGATATGTTGTAATACACCCACTGTTAATGTGCTGTTGGATTTATGTTGCATTGGAACTGTGGTAAACATCAGAAATTACATTTCAAGTTCAGTAAGTAACTTTACAGGTAACTTAGTGATGAATTTTACTTCTGTTACACAAATTATTAATTATAAAGCTGTAAATGTAACAAAAGGGCGGAAGCAATGACAATAAAAGGGTTTTAATGAACAGCTGTTTTAACAACAGGCTTTCTCTCAGATACAAACATGACAGTAGCAGTTGTCATCTAGTTAATATCGTTGCATGTACCCCTGTTCATGGGACTTGAAATTAAAAATAGCATTCAACTTATCCAAACAAAAATAAGATGACATCAATAAAATTCATTATATTGCACTAGTTTGCAAGAATAACAAAGTCTTGCTACAATTGTTTGGGGCTTTGGTGAGACGACACTCAGAATATTGTGCAACTTTGGTCTCCATATTAAAAGAAAGATACACTTGCATTGGTAGCAGGACAGTGAAGGTTCACTTATTGGTCCCTGGGATAAATGGGTTGTCTTATGATAAGGGGCTGAGTAAATTGGGTCTATATTCTCTGGGCTTTAGAACAATGAAAGATGATTACATATATAAAAAATATGGGTTTCCTTTATACACCAGTCACTGGAGGTAAGCATGCAGGTGCAACAAGCAGTGAAGAGGGTAAATGATATGTTGGTTTTCATAGCGAGAGTACAGGAGTGGGGATGACTTGCTGCAATTATGCAGGGCCTTAGTGATGCTACACCTGGAATGTTTTGTGCATTTTTTTTGTCTCCTTATCTGAGGGAGGATGTTCTGAGTATAGAGGAAGTGCAGCAAAGGTTTACCAGATTGATTCCTGTGATGGTGGGATTGATATATGAGATTGAAAGATTGGGACGGTTCGGATTACATTCACTGAACGGGGGGATCTCATTGAAGCCTGTAAAATTCAAACAGAATTAGACAGGATAGATGCAGGAAGAATATTCCTGATAGTGGGAGTCCAGAACCAGGGTCTAAGGTTAGGGGTTAGACCTTTTAGGACTGAGTTGAGGAGAAACCTTTTCAACCAGAGACTGGTCAGCCGATAGAATTCACTCCCACAGAAAGCAACTGAGGGCAAAACATTGTACATTTTAAAGAAAGTGTGAGGTATAGCTTTGGGGCATAGGGGACTGAGGGACATTTGGGGGCAAGTGAGATCAGGCTATTCAGCTGGATGCTCAGCCATGATCATAATGAATGGCGGAGCAGGCTCAAAGGGCTGAAAGGTCAACCTCTAATCAGATTTTCTATGTTTCTACTTAAGGCTGAGATAGAAATATTTTTGGTCTCTCATGGAATCAAGGGATCTGAAAGCATACTTGATGTCCAAGCTCAGATATGATCATGTTGAATGGCAGAGGCGTTCAATAGGCTGTATGGATTTCTCCTGTCCCTGATTCTTATGTTTTTATACTCTTGACTACCATTTGAAGTATTACAGATTCTTCCACTTGCTCATGACGCAGGTACTAAGTATAGAGGAAGCACAAACACACACACTGGAGCATCTCCAGCAGCTACAGTACTGTGAAGACTGAGTTTTCACATCCATTTCCAAAGTCCTGCCAAAAAGAAGCTGTTATACTCCCCTACAATCTACAGTGCCACCAACAACCTGTTAATAAAATACAGTTTTAATTACTTGTTCTGTTATGAACATTTTCTGCTTTTTATATGGAAGGAAAAATCTGATTTAATAACTTCAAGGTAACGGTTGTGAAAAGATCTTAAAAAGCAGCAATCTATTATTTTGATTTCCCTCTCTGGTAATTTGCCTGCAGTGTTCCTCAGCTGTGACATGTTTCTATGACTTGCTTTAAAGCTGTGGGACAGTTGGTACTGCAGGAAGGGGGCAGGGGCTGGGACTGAAGATGGGGGGAGGGTGCGGGGAAGGTGAAAGATGCAGTGTGGAGGTAATGCCCAGTAGGAAAGGTCTACTTTTCTGTTGCTGGGGTTTAAAGAGCCCTCGTATTTCTCCTGGTCTGAAAACAATATGTTTTAAATGTGCCTTACAGAAAAACTCACTATCATTCATGCAGCCTTCACTTACATACCTTTTCATCCACTTTTCTAAAAGAATATCCATCATGATTGATTAACCCTATTGTATCCTGCACTCTGCTTAAGCTCTGCTGCCAAAACAAACTTCCTTAGCTAAGACATAATCATGGCATCTGGTGCCTTATTTCACTGACATGTTGTGGGCAATGTGTAATCTCAACAAAGCAACCTTATTTTGGCATTTGGGCAATAAGTGAATGAGGTAGCATGTCCCTTTAAGGAGCAAGTGTTTGGAGGGTCATGTGACATGGCCAGTTGGGCTGGAGTATGCGAACCCTGGAGCTGAGTGTGGGTCTTCCTCGGCAGTTAGAAGTCTGGAGTACAGTAACCCTTATATCACTCTCTGTATATAGTTATTTACCTCAATAAACCATTCATTCATTAATCTACTTGGTGGTCGTCTGTCTGTAATAAGATACAAATTTGGTGACGAGGCTCAATGGGAGTGCCTTCCTGGTGCTGCAAAAGTTCGGACAGCAGACCTTCCGTGAAAGTCTTTTTGAAGCAAACTTTTTCAGCCGTCAATGAGTATCTAAATGGCCTTTTTAAGCATTAGACCTACTCAACCTTAACACGGAACAGTGACTGCAATATGTCTAATGCCTGTGCTTTTCTTTAAGGCCAATGAAATTGGGCTGGTGAGTAGGGAAGCAGCTGGTAACCCTTTTGACAGCCTGACGGGCTACAACCTATACAGCCTGATAAGAGTCTGCCATCTCCAGAAGCCCCTGACGCCAGGAGCTGGCGGAATTGGTCAATTGACATTATCACCAAAGCCCTCAGTGATAATGCAGTGATACAAATTTAATTTGATGGCAAGAGCCTCAGGGGAGTCAATAGCATCATTTGTTGGGTGTCTCAGACAAGAGGCTGAACAGTACACTTTCAGGCCTGCACTCAATGACATATTGAGAGACAGGCTAGTCTGAGGTATTAACAACACAACTGTACAAAATAAATTGTTAACAGAGGGAGAGATTACTTTAAAGAAGACACTTGAGGTCACCCAGTCTATAGAAAGTGCTGAATGGGAGGTGATGGAGCGACAGAGCATGCAAGCAAGCAAGGTCCACCGAGTTAAGCAGGAAGCCATTGATAGTTGAGATGTCAGTGAGGAGAATGCAGAAAATAATGTTTAAAGGGGCTTGGCGTAAAAGAGAGGACAAAGTTGTAGGGAATTTGGTCTGTACACAAGGAGCTATGAAGAATGTTACTGGTTGGGGGGAGATCACCCCAAGAGAGATGCAAGTTCAGGGAAGCTACATATTATGCTTGCAATAGGAGGGGGCACATTAAGATGGAATGCTGGACTAAGCAGAGCCTACCCGGGGCCAGTAAGAGAAAATTCAGACTCTAGTACACAGTGTTGAGAATAACCTTGAAAATAGACCTGAAGTATACAGGTTAAACACATTAAGGTGAACAAGACGGCCCCAATTATGATTGATGGTAATATTGATTGATGGTCAGCCTTCAGATTAAAAGTGGACCCAGGCGCCTCTACTAAAATTATAGAGGAACAAACAAAGTTATTTGAAAGAGGGATTCAGCCTTAAAATTAAGAAGCATGACTAGCTAGTAACATATTCTGAGATGTTTTAAGAATCCTAGGAACAGCAACAATGCCCATAAGCTATTGGCATCAGTCAACTCAACTGTCTCTAATATTAGTAGGGGAGAAGGCCAAGTTTGCTGGGCCGAGACTAGCCAAATTAGATTAAGTTGGCTAGAAATCTTCAAAATCAAGGATGGAAGCTTCCATGATGTCTTTAAAAAAAAAAGGAAGTGTTCCGAGGTAAGTTAGGCAAGATGTAGGGCCTAAAAGCAAAAAAATTACATGGATCCTGAAGCCACACAGATTTTACAGACTCTGTCCTATATCCTAGGCCTTACATGAGATGATTGAATCTGAACTCAAGTGGCTGGAAGCCTGTAGAGTATTTGGAGTGGGCAGCTCTCATTATGCCAGTGGTTAAGCCAGGTAAAACCATCAGGAAATGTGGGGATTACAAATTAACTGTTAATCGAGCAGCAAAATTGGATCGCCAAATTAGCAGGAGGCTTAACATACTAAATTTGATATGAGCCATGCGTATCAACAATTAGAGTTAGATGAGGCACCTAGAATATTTGTTACAATAAATATCCACAAAGGCTTATACCGGTATATTCAGTTACTCTTCTGAGTTTTATCAGTGTGTGCGATTTTCCAGCACATTGTGGAAGCTTACTGCAGGCCTTACCAAAGGCAGTTGTCTATCTAGATAATGTATTGATTACAGGAGCATTTGAAGAGGAGAATCTGGCAAATCTTGAAGAAGTTTCAAAAAGATTTAAGAAGGACGGAGTGAGGCTAAAAAGGGAGAAATGTACGCTCCAGCTCATGAAGTTATATGTTAGGATTCAAAGTTGATGTAAAAGGGTTTTTATCTTCTCCTGCTATGGAGGAGAAGGTAAAAGTAATTGAGGAAGCACTGGCCCTCAGAACCGTATTGGAATTGATATCTTTAGGAATGGTGAATTATTATGGAAGATTTATTCTTAATCTTTCTTCAGTGTTAACACCCCGACATACACTGCTCATACGTCCCAGAGATAATACTGGAAAGAGCATCAGAAAGAAGACTTTGAACAGGTTAAACTGGCATTGCAGTTGTTTCTTAGGCCATTTTGACCCCTCAAAAAGATGATTCTTACCTGCGACACATCCCCTTATGGAGTTTGAGTAATTTTTTTGCGTAAGATGGAAAATGATGCAGAAAAGCCTATCGCTTATACCTTGAGGACTCTGTCCCATGCTGAAAATGTTTACCCTGAAATTGAAAAGATGGGACTAACTTTCATCAGTACATTCACAGACAGCATTTCATAGTAGTCACAGATCACAAACTCCTATTGGACCATTTAAGGGGGATAAGGCCATTCCTTCCATAGCTTCAACACTGGGCTCTCCTGCTAGCAGCCTATGAATACACCTTTCAACATGTGGGGTACACACATTTCAAACACAGACGCTATGAGCTGTCTTTCTCTACCTGTAACTATACTGCCTCTGCCAGTAACACAGGAAATTCTTCTCCCCCTAAACCTTCTTGATGCATTATCCATGTCAGTGCAACATGTTGAGTTTTGGACCCAGAAAGACCCCGTATTATCTCATGTTAAGCATATGGTCCTCCACTGACATTTTGATGTCAGGTCTGAGCAATTAAAACTCTTTAAGGTAAGCAAGGATGAGTTAAGTTGTGAGGATGGTATATTACTATGAGGAGCAAGAGTGGTCATTCCCACTTCCACTAGTAAGTTATTGTAATGAGAGTTACATTGAGCCACCCTGGGGTGACAAAGATGAAGATGCAGTTGTGTGGTGGATAGATACAGGCATTGAGAACCAATATCAAATTCAGCAAAAATTGCCATCTGTGGCCTTAATGCACCCTTGAGGGTAGCCAGATTGGCATGGGTATAACCACACATTAATTTTGCAGGCCCATTCCTGGGTATCATGTTTCTGCTCATAAGAGATGTTCACTCCAAGTGGTTGGACATACACGAAATGAAGTCCACGATCTCATCGGCAGTGGTTGCGAAATTGTTATAGATGTTCGCCACCCATGGGATACCCGAGGTGCTAATATCTGATAATGGAACTGCTTTCACTAGTGTAAAGAGTTCCAGCATTTCACGAGAACCAAAGGCACCCTACCATCCCGACGGGGAGAGAGAGCCATTCAAACATTCAAAGCTGCCGTGAGAAAACAGTCATCAGCCTCTCTACAAACCAAACTGGCCTGTTTCCTGATCATGTATAGGACATCTCCCCATGTCACCACAGGTATACCTGCCGAGATACTAATAGACGGATGTACTGGAACAAGTTTGGATCCCGTATTTACTAATTTGGTGGGGCGGGAGGAGACAAAGCAGAGCGTACAATGGGACAAAAATGGAGAGGGCTTGGCCTATGTAAAGAATTATGGTGCTGGTTCCAATTGGACCCCTGGAACTGTCATGGCCAGAACAGACCCAGTATCGGATGAAAACCTTGTCCAATGAAAAACGGTAAAGGGACACCTGGACCAGTTGAGAAGGAGGAATTTGCACATTTAAACCAGTAGGCCAGTCCACCCTTAGTGCCTGTCAGTGATATTGCTCCAAATGAAAGTAATACAGCAGCAAGTTATCTCGAGAAGAACCAAGTAATGTTCCAGTAGGAAATGGAGAAGTTATCTGCACTGACATCTTCACAAGTTGAGAGTCAACCCATTGGGTTCAAGTTACCGCTACTCCAGGATTATAATCACTGGAGTTTAGAAACTTAAAGTTATAACTTATAAAATTAAACTTAAAGTTCTAACAGGATTAGACAGGATAGATTCAGAAAGAATATTCCTGATGGTAGGGGAGTCCAGAGCTAGTTTGAGGATAAGGTACAAATATTTTAGGACTGAAGTGAGGAGAAATTTCTTCACCCAGAGAGAGGTGAATCTGTGGAATTCATTACCAGAGAATGTAGTTGAGGCCAAAAGGTTGTGTGATTTCAAGAAAGAATTAGATATAGCTGTTGTGGCTAAAGGGATCAAAGGATGGGGGGGTAGGTGGGATCAGGATACTGAATTTAATGATCAGCTATGATCGTGATGAATGGTGGAGCAGGCTCGAAGGGACAAAAGGCCTACCCCTGCTTCAGGTTTCAATGCATGTTTTCTTTGCATTCATGGTAGGACCAGATGATCCCACTGCCAGCCAATGGCAGGCTGCTTCTGCCACCACAAAACACGCAGTGGAAAATCTCACCCCAGCTGAGAAAGAGTGAGCTGGTTCTCTTTGATTTCAGCCTCCTCAGTTGGTCACATCTAATGTTTAAGTTTCTTTCTCAAGACTATATACCTTTTCGGCAGCATAGTGAATTATGACATTCCCGAAAGATCAGGAAGTCCCCAGACCACATTACCTTATAAAGGACTGTGTTTGAGATCCAATTGTGTATAATATTGTAACAATTGTTTTTGAAAAGTGTTAATTGGGAGCCTAAAGGGGGAGGGATGTGCCAGCCCCTTTAAGGGACAAGCTCTCAGAGGGTCATGTGACCCATTCACCCAGACCGCGCGAAATCTGGTGCTGAGCATGGATTTTCCTTGTCAGTTAGGAGTCTGGAGTACGGTAGTCTTTATGTCACTCTCTGTACATAGTTAATTATCCTAATAAACCGCTCATTCATTAATCTATTTGGCGGTCGCCTGTCTCTGCAAGATACTACACTGAGGAGCAGATCTTCAAGATATCTACAATTAGCTATGTGAGGGTAAATGTTATAAAATTAAGATTACAAACAGTAGGGGCAATTTTCCCATTGCGACCCGCAACGTTTCTGGTGGGTCGGGCTGGGAGATGTGCATCGCTGGCCTTGTTCCGGGATTTGTGCATATGCCAGGAATGTGTGCGCACCTCCCAGAGCCTAAGGACAATCGGAGTCCAGACCATGCTGGAAATCGGTGGGAAGACAGGTGAGTCACTCGAATCTTCTTTTAATGTTGTTTAAATATGTTTAGCATGCAATTATCAGGAACTTGCAGGACCGACTGAATCTTCCACCCCAGGAGTGCTTCGTTCTGGCGGGGTTTAGAGTAGCTCCCTGCGTTCGGGGGAACTAGTGGGACAACTTACTGGAATGAAGAGGAGGCAATGGGGGCCCTCCAGGGGGTCAGACGGCTGGGGTGCGATGCCCCCTGGGCGTGGACACCCTGGCAGTGCCAGCTTATGCCCCGGCACTGCCCCAGGGGGCACATTGGCATTGCCCACTGGGCATCAGGCAATGCCAAGGGGGTGGGGCCTATTGTGGGCAGCGTCTAGGGGCAATCGACGGGGATGGGAGGGGATCAGTCTGGGCTGGAGGGAGGTCAGTGGTTGGGGCGGGCTGGGGGGGGGTGCCTGCCTCCTGGGAGGGGAAGGGGTCTAACCCTGGGGGTGGGGGGGGGGGAATCAGCGGAAGGGAGGGGGGGCGGCCTGCTGGCGCGAGAGAGGTGAGAGGATCACCATTGCTGAATGCGGAGGCCTGGACATCAAGGCGGTCAGGATGGGGTGGAGACATGTGGTCAGGGCTGGCCTGGGAATTGTTGTGGGGGCTATGATTGGGCCGGTGGGGGGGAGGTGTTTGGGGGGGCAGCACTGCGGGGGTCCTGGGCTGGCCAGCGATCAGGACCACTGCGCATGTGTATAGTACAGACTCTGGCATCTCGCCTGGGTTTTTAATGAGATTCACGATTGGGACCTCTTCATTTCACAGAGTGCAGAGATTCAAATGTGAAGTTGCACTGACAAAGCAGTTGTGATCTGGGTTAGTTTTCCCACAAATTTAGCACTTTTGGGAGAATCGCCCCAATATCTAATTTAACTCAGAATTTTCTCATCCTTGGATATATCTAAAGATTTTTGTTGCAGAGGAACAGTACAGAATATGGCACTAGATTATACATTTATACTGACTGCACAGAACTGTGCCCACAGAAACCATAATGATAGCTGATGTGGGAAATTAGATTTGCGTACTAGCACAGTAAGGGTGCCCTCCTAATTCTGGAGCGAGAACACAGAAATAATAGTAAAGGAATTGTTAATTCTAAACAAATGGGTAACACTTGATTTGAAAATGCCTGCTGCTGTCGTTGAGCATCCGAAATAATGAAGTGTTCCAGATACATAACTAAATTGCTGTCAAAAAGCAACAAGATGAGGTTCCGACAAACAGAAGGCTGAGATTGTCCACTTTGATTGTGGCACAGGGAAAATTGAACACTACCGTTTCAGTAATTCATTGGACACCAGTTCTTTCTTTGTAGTGACAAGACATTGGAGTAGGATTTGACATGGTGTGACATTGCAAATTGGGTGATCGTGAATCAACAGCCTATTTTATGAGCGAGATTCTCTGTTTCTCACCGGTAGGATTTGGCATGTTGTTTGCTAGAGGCAAGATTCTCTGGTCACAGGAATTCCCATTGACATCACCCCATGCCAGCGGGAAACTCACGGGCGGGGGTGCTCTGCCGATGGGACTGAAGAATCCCACCAGTGTGAACAGCCGGAGAATTCCTGGCCTACATCTTTCCTGATCGTTGACTTCAATGGATGAGTTCATTTTGGCCTCAGTAGAACAATTTTAACATCAAGTTATTGTTCAGACCACTTTCTATTTTCCCCATTGACATTTTTTTATACGTCAACATGTTTGCAGAAGATTTCAGACTGATTCTGTGAGCAGCACATTTGACAAAAGCAAAAATAAAGGCAAAGTTATACAACATTAATTACCATTTGCAGAAAGCACATCAGGATGCTGAGATAATCTCTTTAATTGTAGGACTGCTTGTGAAGTGATTAAAATAGATTCTTGGTTTACGAGACACCATGGTATAATGTGCTGTTTGGCACACCCCTAACACTGCATTATTATGATGCATACCAGTTGTTATTCAACAGTAATTCTACCATATTCTATTTTCCAAGGTCAACATAACTTTACTGAGGCTCAGCACCCAAAACTGAATGCCTGAATTCCAGATGGGGACTATAGTATAAATGGTTATTTCTCTGCGCCAGCATGCCTTACCTTGATATGCCTGCAAGCTCACCCAAATCTAAAATGAAGAGTGGGTTTTGTGTAGGAGGTAGCTTCAATGCCATGAGTCACTTTTCTCATTTGTAACATGAGCTGCTCTGATTAAGATTGTGCTTTCTCGATTACTTTATCCATCTATATAGAAAGCAGTGCTCAATTCAGGTGTGGATCAGACACTGGAAATACAAGGCAAATGGTAGGACACTGAAAAGTGCAGTAGAACAGAGGGATCTGGGAATACAGATACATTATTCCCTAAAAGTGGCGTCACAGGTAGATAGGGTCGTAAAGAGTGCTTTTGGAACATTGGCCTTTATAAATCAAAGTATTGAGTATAAGAGTTGGAATGTTATTGTGACATTGTATAAGACATTGGTGAGGCCGAATTTAGAGTATTGTCTGCAGTTTTGGTCACCTGATTACAGGAAGGATATTAATAAGGTTGAAGAGTGCAGAGAAGGTTTACAAGGATCTTGCCGGGACTTGAGAAACTGAGTTACAGAGAAAGGTTGAATAGGGTAGGACTTGATTCCCTGGAGCGTAGAAGAATGAGGGGAGGTTTGATAGAGGTGTATAAAATTATGATGGGCATAGATAGAGTGAATGCAAGCAGGCTTTTTCAGTGCATACAGAGACATTATTTAAAAATAACATGGAAAATATCCCTTGCCTTGCAGGGAACTGCTTTAATCTGATGATTCATTCTGCATCATTGTTCTTCCCACTGACTTGGTTTTGTATTTTGAACTCAGATTTGTTCCAATGGTTTGGGTCTTGGACAATTATCATTCATTCCACAATGAGGCTAGGGGAGAAAAAAACTAGAGGACATGGATTAAGGGTGAAGGGGGAAAAGTTTAAAGGGAATATTGGGGTGGTTCTTCTTCACACAGAGTGGTGGAAGTGTGGAATGAGCTGCCAGATGACATGGTGAAAGCGGGCTCACTTTTAACATTTAAGAAAACCTTGAACAGGTACATGGATGAGAGAGGTGTGGAGGGATATGATCCAGGTGCAGGTCAGTGGGACAAGGCAGAAAAATGGTTCTGCACAGCCAAGAAGGGCCAAAAGGCCTGTTTCTGTGCTGCAATGTTCTATGGTAATGTTGGAACTGAGCAAAGTTAATACCAGTTGAACTGCCAGCAGCAATGATTTGTTTGAAGCTTTTTCAAGCTTAGAGCCTTTAAAGCAGTTTCCTTGTGGTCCAACCCTAACCCTAATCCAAAACACCAACCTCTGTGGAATGAATGATAATTGTCCAAGACCCAAACCATTGGAACAAATCTGAGTTCAAAATACAAAACCAAGTCAGTGGGAAGAACAATGATGCAGAATGAATCATCAGATTAAAGCAGTTCCCTGCAAGGCGAGGGATATTTTCCATGTTATTTTTAAATAATGTCTCTGTATGCACTGAAAATGTTCTGATTGGAGTCTCCTAATCCTAATATTGTAAATAAAAGCAGGGAAAAAAATCAACTGACGCTAAATAGTTCTGAAGGTGGTGTCAAGCTCTGTATTTTCCCCTTTCCCCTATTCTAAGAATGAATTTTATGTGTGGAATCAGGACAGCTGCTAAAATCGAGTGGGAAGATGTTGGATATTCTTCTCATTTCTGTCCTATAAGGGGGACCTGCAATCTTAAAACAGTGCCCCTGAGTTCTGTACTCACCCACAAGAGGTAGCAGATTTTCTGTGTCAAAACCATTCAGTACCTTTATATACTTAAATCAAATCATCCCTCACTCTTCTAAACTGCAGTGGAAACAAGCCCAGCCTTTCCGACCTATCTTCATTTCAGGTACCCTCTGAAACCCCCCCAATACACTTGCTCCTTAAATAAGGAGACCAAAATTGCACATAGTATTTGAGATGCAGTCTTAAATATAACTAAATATATAACTGAAGCAAACATCCTTACTTTTATATTCAATTCCACTTGTAATGGATAACATTTCACTGGTGTTCTTGATTACATGCTGCACTGCATACTATCTTCTTGTGACTCATGCTTGAGAACATCTACATCCCTTTGCACTTCAGTATTCTGCAGTCATTCTCCATTTCAGTCATACTCTGCTTTTATAGTCTTCCTGCCAAAGTGAACAACTTCACGTTTTCCCACTTTATATTCCATCTGCCAGATTTTTGCCAACCTATCTATATACATCTGCAAACTCTCTATGTCCTCATCACAACATACTTTCCTACCTATCTTTGTGTCATGTGCAAACTTAGCTACCATGCCCTCGCTTCTCTCATCTAAGTCACTGATGTAAACTGTAAAAAGTTGAAACCCCAGCACAGACCCCTGCAAGACTCCACGATTTACATCCTGCCAATCAGACATTTAGGTTATACTGTCTGTTCTCTGCCAGCCAGCTAATTCTCAATCCAGTCTAATATGTTACCCACTGCACTTTATCATTTGCAATAAACTTTGTGGCACCTTATCAAATGCTTTCTGAAAAATCTAAGTACAGCACGTGTATAGACTCCACAACATATGTTAAATCTTCAAAGAACTCTAATAAATTGATTAACCGTGATTTTCTTTTAATAAAACCATGCTGATTATTCCCAATTACCTCCCAGCCTGCCTGACTTACCAAACTTATTTCTTCCTACCTTGACTCTACTTTTTTTTCTCTTCTTGTCCAATTTCTTCCCATATACATTAATAATTCTTCTGATGCCGTCTGCTAATTCAATAATTGCCATTTTCCTGGCCATCAGTGCCTCCTCTTCATTTTGGACATCCAATCTATCTGCAGCTCTAACCCTCACCAGGATTGACTGAAAGCTCTCCAATTCTTCCTCAAATAGAAACTGGGAATAGTCACCATCCATCACCACCTTCCTCTGCCTGGCTGAACTTATTCTCTCCTTGAACTTATCTCATTTCCTCTAAATGAAAAATACGAAAATGGGCATCTATATGGATTTGAGCTATGCATGCCTTTTTGTGAGATAAATGGAACAATCCTTGTACCAGTCCTATTCAGGCCCCCTTCCACAATGTGTTTACTGGTACATCAATAACTGTATTGGTGCTCTCATTTGGAACTGGAAATATTCATTAACTTTGTTTCCAAGTTCCATCCTTCTCCCACATTCACATGGTCCATCTTTGATACTTCTTTTCCTTGACTTCTCTGTCACCATTTTTTGGGATAGACTGTCTACTAATATTTATTACAAACCCACCGACACTCACTGCTATTTTGACCATATTTCCTCACACCCTGTTTCCTGTAAAGACTCCATCTCACTCTCCAAATTTCTTAGGCTCCGCATTACGAATTTTTAAAAAAGAGTTCTCTCTCCATAGATGCTTCAAAACCTGCTGATTTTTTTCCAGCTCTTTGTGTTTTTATTTCTGATCTCCAGCATCCGTAGGATTTTGCTTTAATTTGAGGGTTTTCCCCTGGTTCCCACTGATGTCAGTTTTGCCAGACTCCTTGATGCCACACTCGGTCAAATGCTTCCATGATTTCAAAAACCGTCACTCTCACTTCACCAAGCATGTAATGACGTCAGAAGATGAGTGGTCCTCATGGAGTCTAAACCAAGTGTCAGTGATCAGGTTATTTCTGTGGAAGTGCTACTTGATACTATTGTCAACAAAACCTTCCATCACTTTGCTGTTGATCAGAAGTGGACTGATGGTGGCAGTTGGTTGGATTGGATTGGATTGGATTTGTCCTGCTTTTTGTAGACAGGACAAACCAGTGCAATTTTTCACATTTTTGGGTAGATGCCAGTGTTGTGATTGTACTGAACAGCTTGGGGCTTGTTACAGAGATAGGGAATAATGAAGCCACAGAGGAATTTGAAAACTTGGATGAGACTTTTAAAATTAAGATGTTGATGAGCAGAGAGCCAATGTAGGGCAACCAGCACAGAGATAATGGATGAATTTGGTGCAGGTTTTGAATAGGCTGAAGTTGATGGAGGTTGGAACATTGGAGGCCAGTGTAGTATTGAAGTAGTCAGATCTAGGGGTAACAAAGGCATGAATGAGGGTTTCTGCAGCAGATAAACTGAGACATGCATGGCCACACCATAGAGGTAAAAGTAAGCAGTCATGGTGATGTAATGGATATGTGTTCAAAAGCTAAGTAGGATGTCAAAGTTGTGATTAGTCAGACAGTGATGAGGGAGAAAAATGGAGATAGTGGCTAGGGGATGGGGTTTGTGCTGGGTCAAAACAGAATGAGGTAAAAATGTATTTGCATGGTTCCATAGCATCTGTGATTCTCCATGGGTGAACATCACTGTAAGCCATTTCCTGTACAGTGTTCCTTGGCAAATTCATTGCAGAAACTTAAATCTGACACTGGACAATCCAATGTAATCAATGTAGAACTGCTTTGAAGTGGCACGACCTGATCAATGTTTTAGCCTACTGGCTTTACTTTTCCAAATATTTAATTAGAGGAAATTTCTGCTTATGTCTGACGTTCAGTCCTAAAATCAGAGATAGTGGAAGGGTTGAAAGATTTAGAGGTGTGATCTAACTGAGAGTCATCAGCATTGGACAATCCTCAAATTACCATGTAGCTTGGTGACACAGGGAATCAGAGGACATCATGTGCAAACAGTTTATTGGCTTCTATTAATACAGGATCAGGTTTTTTTTTTATAACATATGAAATTTGGAAGGAGCGAAGAATGAAGAATTATTAAATTTTCAATTATGATTGTTTCTTTTGTGGCAACTTTCCTGATGGAACGACAGCAAACTCTATTTGAGCTGAAATGTTATTGCATCATTGTCAGACTGTGTGACATTAGATACTGTTTTGCTGTGCATATTATTAAAATAATGGTTATATTCTAATGTACAAATTGATCTTATTGTCTTGCAACATGACTACTGGAACTTTGATTTTTAGGTTCCATTTAGACACTAAAAGTTTGTATTGATTATTATTTGTATTGCATTTCATTTGCCAGTAAAGTGTGCTAATATAGGGTTGCACAGAATCTTCTTGCATTGTTATGTTAATTGACACACTAGTAATACACCATAGAGCCAATTTGAGGACAATAAAATAACCCAAATAATGTACTCTGCATTCATTCTATAAGACCCCACACAATTAATAGTATCAAGTTTATGTATTTCTTATTCACAAGAAAGGCTTACATTTACACTGCAATGAAGTTACTGTGAAAATCCACTAGTCGCCACGGTCCTGCACTCGTTCGGGTCAATACACCTAACAAGCATGTCTTTCAGAAAGTGGAAGGAAACCAGATCTCACAGAGGAAACCCATGCAGACACAGGGAGAATGTGCAAACTCCACACAGACAGTGACTCAAGCTAGGAACCAAACCTGGGTCCCTGGTTCTGTGAAGCAGCAGTGCTAACCAATGCGCTACCGTGCCGCCCTCAATTATTACAATTATGAGTTTGGTTGATTTGAATGTGTAGTTCAATTGAACCACACAAAGATTAATACATTGAACAAGCTGTTCAGTGTTCTTGAAGTCAAGAAGACCCAGCTTGGTTTTCTCAATGCATTTTCTAGAGTTTTACATTGACTTTGGAAGACTGTCTGACAGTAGAACTTTATAGCTCTGGGCAACCTGTGACAAGCGCATGATCATCATTGTACCTTAGAAATAATCAATGCAATTTGAGGATTATACCAGACACACAGGTATGAAGTTTAGACACAATTCCGTAATAAAAATGCATTCAATTCTTTTTGAATTTGAATTGATTTATTTTTGTCACATGTATTGGGATATAGTGAAAAGTTTTGTTTCTTGGGAGCTATACAGATGAAACGTACCATTCATTGAGTATATAGGTGAGAAGGAAGGGATTGGGTGCAGAATATAATGTTGCAGTTGCTGATAGGGTGAAGAGAAAGATCAGCTTAGGACCAATGGCAACAGGGAACGAGCTGTTCTTTTGTTAGTTGGTATGTGTTTCCAGACTCCTGTACCTTTTTCCCGATGGAAGAAGGCGGAAGAGAGTATGTCCAGGATGCATGGGGTCCTTGATTATGTTGGCTGCTTTCCCAAGGCATAAGAAGTGCAGATAGAGTCAACGGATGGTAGACTAGTTGGTGTGATGGACTGGGCTTTGTGCGCCACTCTTTGTAATTTTTTGCGGTCTTGGTCAGACCAATTCTTTTATATACTGTTTGCCAAATCCAACCCCAAATTGTGGAGTTCTGGCAAAATTAGCACTGCACTCACTAAGATGGCAATCCACGAAGAATTTCCTGATAATAATGTCATCCCATAATTTGAAAGGTTACAATCACAGAAAAACAAAGGTGCCAGATGAATTGAGTGAAATGACCAAAAGATTCAGTGTAGTCACCCAGTTGATTTTTTTTTATTCATCATGGGACGTGGCATCACTGGCGATGCCCATCCCTAGTTGTCCTTGAAATGAGTGGCTTGCTAGGCTAAGAAATGAAGTTTGAAACCCAAAGATAATAGCCAAGATTTTCTGGACCCACCATGGAGGGACCTGTTGTGGGGAGGCAGCGGGCCAGCCAAAGGTCCATCAACCTTTGGCAGCAGGACTGGAAAATCCTGGCACTGGGGAGAGCTGAAAAATCCCAACCAATGAATTTGATCTTCCCAATATTTTGCTGGACAAAATTTCTGTTTATCCCTGGATGTTTTTAATCAGCAAAGAAGTCTGACAGTGACAGGATTGTGAGGTGTTATTGAGATCGAGCTCTATGTTGTCAGTTTAAGGAAACGCTTAGATTACAGTGCGTCTTACTAGTGGCTGTAAAGGAGGAAAACGTGCTGGCATCAAAAGCTAAGTTAAGGTTCGTGTGCACATTTCCTGTAAGGGCAATAAGTCTCAGAAATTTCAGAAGACTAAGAAAATTTGGCATGTCAGCTACAACTCTCACCAACTTTGCTGTGGCTGTACAGGGCATTGGTGAGGCCGCAGCTGGAGTACTGTGTGCAGTTTTGGGCGCCGTACTTACGCAAGGATATTTTGGCCTTGGAGGGAGTGCAGAGGAGGTTTACTAGGCTGATGCCGGAGTTGAGGGGGTTGAGCTATGAGGAGAGGCTGAATAAACTAGGCTTGTACTCGTTAGAGTTTAGAAGAATGAGGGGAGATCTCATTGAGACGTATAAGATGATGAATGGGATGGATAGGATAGAGGTGGAGAGACTCTTCCCGCTCAGAAAGGACAGTAGGACTAGGGGGCACAGCCTCAAGATAAAGGGGGGGCGGTTTAGAACGGAGTTGAGGAAGAATTTCTTCACTCAAAGGGTGGTGAATCTCTGGAATTCTCTGCCCATTGAAGTGGTGGAGGCTGCCTCGCTAAATATTTTTAAGACGCTGGTTGATGGGTTTTTGATAAGAGAGGGGATTAAGGGTTATGGGGAAAGGGCGGGAAAGTGGAACTGAGCCACGACAGATCAGCCATGATTTTATTGAATGGCGGGGAAGGCTCGAAGGGCTAGATGGCCTACTCCTGCTCCTATTTCTTATGTTCTTATGTTTTACAGATACACCATAGAAATCATTCTTCCTGGTTGTATCACAGCTTGGTATGGCTCCTTCTCTGTTCAAGACCACAAATGTAGCCCAATCCATCATGCAAACTCTCCTCCTATCCTTTGACTCTGTATACAGTGCCCACTGCCTCGGCAAGCAGCCAGCATTATTAAGGACCCCCCACACACCCCGGACATTCACTCTTCCACCTTCTTCTGTCGGGAAAAAGATACAAGACACGCTGATGGGACTTTACGATGTCACTTGTCCTGAAACTGTAAAATCCCAACCTTTCCATGATCTGCCCCTCGCCTGCTCCAATTCCCATGGTGAGCGGGACAGTAAAATTCTGGCCACGGAGCGAAAAGCACGATGGGAACGAATGAGCTAGTTTAAATTTAAGGCTGAGGTTGCAAAGCCAGCAGAGCTTTCAGAGCTAAGGTAAATCAAAGGAATGTGTATATGTGGGCTGGAGGATGGTTGTGGGAGGGGACATGGGTAATGGTTAGATTGTAAACAAAGAAGGGGATTTAGAAGTGGCAGGATACCAGAAGAAGTCAATGGAGACTGATGTAAAAAAAACTCAAGTGCAGAATATGATTTGGATGCAGAGTTCTGAATGAACTGAGAGTATGTGTTGAGGACAGCTCAAACTAAGTAAGTGTGCAATTTCCAGAGCAAACCTCATTTTGTTTCTCAAAAACACACTTTTCCCTGTGAGTAACAAGCAATAACCAAAGGATAAAAGCAGGAGGAATTTATTCTCCAAGGATGGGTTAGGTATGCCAAGAGAGAATTTAAGAGACTGGAGGTGCTGGTTAATTAAATGTGAGGTGTCAAGAAACAAATGATTAGACTTCCAAGTTACATCACCCAATGAGTTGAATCCCAAACCTCAGATTAATTTGAGGTTATACTGTACTCTAATCAAAGTGTACCTGTTGTTTGTACAGAGTTCTGGACAATGTGATGTACAGACGCTATTCAGGGGCTGATGGTATAATTGAACTATAAAGAAGAGCTAGATGGGTAAGAGATGCATGAGTGGAGACTTTATTACGAAAATTCACAAAAGAACTCGCATTTGCAGAGTGCCTTTAATGTAGTAAAAAAAAGTTGCAAGAGACACAAAAAGAGGTAGGTGACCACTGGTCAAATTGGCAAGTTTTAAACAATGACTTAAAGGAAACAAGAGCAATGAGACAAAGAGAAGTATAGAGAGGGAATTGCAGAGTTCAGGGTTTAGACAGATGATGGCTGCCAGTAGTGGAACAATGGAAACCAGGGATCAATGGAGGTGGCATGGGGGCACAGTGGTTAGCACTGCTACCTCACAGCACCAGGGACTCAGGTTCGATTCCCAGCTTGGGTCATTGTCTGAACATAGTCTGCATGGGTTTCCTCTAGGTGCTCCAGTTTCCTCCCACTGTCCAAAAGACATTCTGGTTAGGGTGCAGTGACCTGAACAGATGCCAGAGTGTGGCGACTAGGGGAATTTCACAGTAGCTTCATTGCAGTGTTAATGTAAGCCTTACTTGTGACCAATAAATAAACTTTACTTTTTAAATTCTCCCTCAATGTATCCACAGACACTGGAATGTGCTGAAATGGGAATTTTCTCAGCAACTTCATTGTGATGTTAATGTAAGCCTACTTGTGATACTAATAACTAAAATTTAGAATTCACAACAAGCCAGAATTGGAGAGTGCAGAGAAGGAAAGGAACATGGCCATGAGGGAATAGGATACAAGAGGAAATAAACACAATACTATCAGGTTATCATAGTAAGCCTAGAAAATACAGTTTTAAACTCTGAAGTTTAGCACAGATGTGAGGAAGTATTTATTTAAAAAGAGGGTGACCAACAATAGGAATGCGTTCTCAGCCTAGACGCTGGACTCAATTAAGAATGCTACATGGGGATGAATTAGATCAAATGGGCTGGAACATGAACTATATCAAAAAAAAGTAATGAATATCATCTAGTAAACAAATAAGCTGTAATTTTAGCATCTGACAACTATTTAATAGTTGTGGGAAGAATGATTTTAGACATTTCTTTACCTGATACCTAATTACTTCACCAAATTTAATTACTATAATTTAACAGCTCTGACACACTGAAACACTTTCTATAATTTTATTGGGTCAATCTTATGCTGAGTGTTTATGCATATGCAAATATTAATGATAGGAAGAAACCCAGAACAATCTGCTAAAAGAGTGTATGTATTTGCATTCCTAAATATCTACAGGCACCAGAGTGAGGCCTTGTTTCCACATTAAATGCCAGTTTTAAAGCACAGTAAGTAGTCTCAAAACACCAGGTTAAAGTCCAAGAGGTTTATTTGGTAGGATAGGCTTTCAGAGCATTGCCCCGTCATCAGGTGAGTGAAGAGTTTGGTCCACAAACAGGGCATATGGTTTTGATCCATCAACCTCTGGATTCAGTACACTTCCGCTATGCCACTCTGTTCCAGCACAGAGTAAGAAGTCTCACAAGACCAGGTTAAAGTCCACCAGGTTTATTTGGTAGCAAATGCCACTAGCTTTCAAGGCTCTGCCCCTTCAGAATTCACCTGAACTCTGCCCAGGTGAGTGGGGAGTTCTGATCACAAACAGGGCATATATAGACACAAACTTAATGACAAGATAATGGTCGGAATGCAAGCCTTAACAGATAATCAAGTCTTTACAGGTGCAGACAATGTGAGTGGAGAGAGGGTTAAGCACAGGTTAAAGAGGTGTGAATTGTCTCCAGCCAGGACAGTTAGTGAGATTTTGCAAGCCCAGGCAAGTCATGGGGGTTACAGATAGTGTGACATGTACCCAAGATTTTGGTTGAGGCCATCCTCATGTATGCGGAACTTGGCTATCAGTTTCTGCTCAGCAATTCTCCATTGTCGTGTGTCATGAAGGCCGCCTTGGAGAACGCTTACCCGAAGATCTGAGGCTGAATGCCTTTGACTGCTGAAGTGTTCCCCGACAGGAAGGGAACACTGCCTGGTTGAGCGGTATCCATTCATTCGTTGGCAAGACCATGCAGACACTAGAACAATGTACCATACCTCGGGACATTCTTTCCTGTAGCATATCAGATAGACAATGTTGACCAAGTCGCAAAAGTATGTACCGTGTAACTGGTGGATGGTGTTCTCACGTGAGATAATGTCATCTGTGTTGATGATCCGGCACGTCTTGCTAAGGTTGCTGTGGCAGAGTTGTGTGGTATTGGACAAACTCCCCACCAACCCACTCCTCCCTGACTCTGAACTGGAAATATTGTACTCAGTAATCCATGCTCTCAGATTACTAATTGCTTCAGATATCTCCATCTTTTATTTAAACCATAACTGTTTCTCAATCAACCATTTAAAAGTGGTAGTAAGTTCCCACGTAAAGACACAGAACTGCATTGAAACAAGGGGCGTGTTGCAATGGAGAGAATAAGACAAGGATATTCAACAGTCCACCTGGACATTTTAGAGACTTTAGCGCTGTATCCTGCGAAACTCAGTTGCTCTCTATAAATGTACTTTTTTTTTATTCTGAAACTCAGGCAATGTACTAACTATTGCAGTTTAGTCAAGATCATTCGAACTTGAAACAGTTCACGTGGGAAAAGAGACCAAAGCTTTGTTCACACACGTGGGAGTAAGGCAAAGTTACTGCTTTCCAAAAGTACAGTTGTTGCTAATAGTAGTTGCTTGTTTTTCAGTAATACATTTAATAAATATAATTCTAAAAATATCACTTGATTCCAATAAATTGTACGTCTCATAAACCCTTATTTACGCCATGGAATTATGAAGTCTTAACGAGTTAGTATCGGCTGAGAGTTTCAGGACTGGGGTCAAAGACTGACAGTCTGCCCATCCATTCACAAATCTCCGTCCGCATTGGAGAGGCGATGGTGCCCATGGCAACACCAAGGCAATTCCATGACAGACAGTTCTCCTAACCAATCGCCGAGCGCCGGCTCCCGTTCCGTCACCGGATTGACAGCACGGTCAGCCAATCGGCACAGTCGCCGGACAATAGCGGCCCAAAACTCGGGCTGATTGACAGCTCGAAGAGACGAATAGAAAGGAGGCGTTTGTGATCACCGACCAATAGGAGCGCAGCCGAGAGGCGGGCGGAGCCGGGCCGGGGAGCGGGTGCAGAGGAGAAACGGCGCTCAGGAACGGGGAGGAAGCAAAATGGCGGCCGCGGGTGTTGGCGTCGCCGCCGCCGTGAAACTCCTGGCGGGCTCCGAAGTGAGGGTAACGGTGGACCACGTCGTCGACGATGCGTTGGTCGTGTCCCTGCGCTTCGAGGAGAAGCTCTTCTCAGGGGTTCTAATGGATATTTCTAGAAGGTACAAAGAGAACCCCCCCCTCCCCAAAATAAATAAATTAAAGGCATTTTTTTAAAAAAGAAAAGCTCCCTCCCACTCACTCCCCGAGAGGCGGGTGAGGCCTGAAGCTGCACCTGGAGGGTGGGTGTGGGGCCAGGTGAAGTTGGAGCTGAGAAGTGGCTGGCTGTGGGCCTAGGACAGCGAGAGGAGGAGGAGGAGGAGAGGCAATAGCGGTCCACCCTTCCTCCCCGCTCTGCTGCATCTGGAGCTCTTGTGGCAACGCAGCGGCCGCAGGACGTGAGGAGAGAGAGGGGGGTTAGCGAGCGGGGGGCACTGCCCAGCCCTGCCCAGCCCAGGCTGCAGCAACTCCCCAAACCCCGCCGGAATTCAACACACCCAAGCTCAACTTTTAATTTAATTTCCGAACTGCGGAGAAGGCACACCAATCTCCTCCTGCGGGTGACCACCTCCTTTCTTTACTTTGTTTGGGTTTACTTTTTGTTTAAATATAAGGCTCAGCAGCATTTCTTAAATACTACTTTTTTTAAAAAAGTCAAACGTAGCGAATGAAAGGTCACAACAGATGAGCCAACTTCTATCTTCAAATTTAAAGAATGAGTTGAATAGTTGAAGTAACAGTCGCATTAGCTTCTGCAATAATTACATCTCAATTTCCATTAGGTTGCTTGAGGATGAATTTGAGTAACTGATTTTTGTTTGGCAGGAAAAGTGATGCATAAAGATATTAGAGAAGATTTGTGTCCACATCAAAACAATGTGTATTCCACATCAATAATTAACCAGGCTAATAAAACAACTATTTGGGTGCACTTGGCAATGTATTTTTCGAATATAAATTGTACTCCTTTTGTAACAAACAAAACTTATTAGGAGGAATATATCTATCTGTAAAGACTCTGCTATTCATTTAGGTGAAGCTCATGTGTCTCAAGATTTTTTCTGGCCCCCAGATTTGCTTTTGAAGTCCACCTTCCTGCGTGCCCCCTTCTCTCAACCTGGTGGGAACCCAAGAAGCCCAACATAGTAATGTGTGCTGTGTTTGGATCAAGAATTGGGAAATTCTTCTGGTAGGTGGGGCAACTCAAGCCTCCCATACAATGTGAAACCAGTCTATTCCCAGATAACAGCATTTTTTCATATATTTCCAGATGCACTTTATTCATGAGGTATCTTGTTTGTAATGTTTTGGGGAATTTCAAACACAAAGGACGCAAATGCTCAGGAAGTAATTCTGTTTCAGTCCACTACTGTAAATATTTAGTATTCCTACATCAGTTATATAATTTAGTATGTAAAGGTCCCAACCCAGAACAGCCATCTATTTCTACCAATGTGACAGTTGTCCATTTTGCATAGCAGCCATCCAGGCCTCTGAATGAGGTTGAGTTATGTGAAATTAAACATCAGAAAACTAGATTGAGAATGCTTAAATTTAACTTGCGTAGACCTTGCAACCAACAGACAGAGCATACCTAGGCAACGTTGCAGAGATATCTGTAAAACGAAAGGACCATTTGTCCCTTCCGAGTATATTTTGGTTTCAGTAACAAAAAATGTTGATTTTAAAAAAACTATCTGCTCTAATTATTGAAACTACGTATTAAATCGATTTAGAATTTATTTTTGTCATGGCTTAAAAATTGATTTTACTGGCCATTTCACTCCCCATCATTGCCAGGGTTGATATTTTGGGAGTAGAGCTAGCAACAATTGAAAGCCAAGATGCAATTACTATAGTGCTACAGTAACCTACATATAAAACAAAAATGTAAATGGCCACAAGAATGTATTTGAATAATTCCTTCAGTCAAAATACTTTAGAGAACATCTATGATATACAAAGCTAATATGTTTATGTAGATGCGCTGTCTTTCTTAAATAATCAATGCCAGTCCATCCTGTAACGTTGAGGCTCCAATCCGATCAGCCATGATCTTATTGAATTGTGGAGCAGGCTCAGGGAGCCAAATGACCTCCTGCTTCTAATTTGTGTTCATAAAACACTAGTTGGTCTAACATCAATATATTAACCTCATAATGGTAACAACAAAAGTGAAAATCCACTGGGAAACTTTGGATATACCTTTTACTAAATAGGTGAATTTTTGCTCTACATGTTCAGGTGTTTGGATAACATTTGAACATATGCATAATACAATCTTTATTTCAGCTTTGTTATGTTAGGTGGTCATGGAGGCTTGATCTTCCTTATGTTGGGCAATGTTTCATACCCAGTTTATAGTATTGAGCTTTTCTTTCTTCTATATTAGAGATTCTGTTCTTCTGATAGAACCTGCCCATTTATAGTTGGTGTTTCACGAGCAATAGGATGAAAGACTTCCCTTTTGCTACTGTCACTGATGGCATTTATCATGCGGGAAAGGTGAAGGTTTGAAATACTCAACATCTGGAAGATTACCAAAAAGGTGGGATTCTGAAAAGTAATTTCTTCTGTCATTTCTAGTAGTAGATGGGAACTGAGATTCATTTGGCTCATATTTGATTCTAAATGAGGGAATGAATGCAAAATCTTAAGTAAAAATGTAGGGCAATTATTTACCAACATCATTGTTAGAAATCATTGAGCTAAGAATGTCAAAGTGGTAAATATATCTATTATGGAGTAATTTGGAAACAGAGGGAAAAACAATTACCAGTTCACTGAATCAATGTAGTTGCCAGTTCCAATAGATAACCTAGAATGGGGGAAATAAGTTTATGTAACTCATTCCATTCACTACACTGCAACTTTGTACAGCTTTTGTCACTGCTGAGATCTGAAAAATGAATTGCAAATACTGTTTAGTGATATTAGTCCAGAAAAATCATAGATGAGTTAAAAGACTATCCTCAAGTGGAAATGAATCATATGCTTGAATTTTTCTTCTGTCGGTCATCATCAGGAAGGATTCTTTTCATATTAATCACAATGCGTTATTGTGTTGCGTAAGTTTGAAACATTAATGCAATGACAGTTAATTATTCAGAGTACTTCTGGGGATGCCAGCACAAACATTCAAAGTTCTGCCTTCATTTGGGTTTGATCATTCTTCTCAGGAATTAGCTATCGGCATTGTAAAATACTACTAATGGCCTTGGGTTTGAACAATCTAACATGGTTTAAATTAACCCCAATTCTCTAACTGTGGACAGATGTATGCCTTTTTAATTAATGTTGCTGAAATGTAAAAATCAAAAGTAGATGATTATTAGTCTTCACCTGGGAGAGGATGTGTGATCATGCCGAAAAATGCCATTTTGGTGGGAGGTGGACTCTGTTGCCATTGCAAGTCTGCCACCGCAATGGACGTTTTCATGTTTATTAATTAAGAATGATTTTATGATGAAGGCAAGACGTGAGAGAGACTAGAATTCTATATGCATGACATCCAAAAGTGGGAATAAACAATTTAGTAGGTAGTTATTTTTGAACAATTTTCTAAGAATCGGCATGGAGGACAATTGGTTCCTTGATGTTCTGAATTAAATCTCCTGATTACAAGTTATTAATTTGCAACTAAAATTGAACAGGGGAATCCACATCTATAAGTCACTTAATGGGTGAGATGCTTTTTAAAGCACTGCGCTAACAATCTACCTGTTTATTGCTGCATCTCCATTTTGGACTTGAGCTAGGACTCTAAGCTTGTTTAATTGATTTTATAAACTAATACAAATGATAAACTTGACAGCTGCTGTTCTGCTTCAGTTACACCTGCTTGTTAAACAAGGAAGTCATTTACCAGGTAAGCACCCAGAAAGGCCATCAATTGCAACTCTCAACAAATGGAAATAAGTTGTACAAATCCCTTTTCTGGACAACATTGATAGACATCTTCTATGTTTGTTTGATACAGGACCTTGAATTGGAATGAACTTCTCACTTTGAGAGCCATATTATTGAGCTATATCTGTTTATTACAAGGAGGTTTGATCATGGATTTTTTTTGCAAGTTACATTGTAATCCATTTAATATGGCAGAAAAGGAGTGAGTCCAATTAAATTCTGCATCAAAGTTAGTCTTTCCTGCCTTTTCAAAAAAATGTAGCTCTGAACCCTTATTTCGAGTGTGGGTCCTTGTGACTACAGTTATCAGTTTAGATTTTTTTTAGCATTTTTGGTTGAGCTGAAAAACATCCCAATAATTCAGAAATAACAGTATCTTGCTTGCAGAAGTGTGCTTTTTTCGCAGTAACCTGATATTAGGACTGAACACATTTGTGCTATACCTTCTCAGGTTCGGGCCCTATGGAATTCCTGTGACTGTGCTTCCAAAAAGGGAATACAAGGATAAAGCTGACTTAATGCAACTTCAGTGTGAACCATTCCAGCAACAGATGCAGCCAAATTCAAAATCTACAGGTACTTGTGAAACAGCATCTTTGGTACCCCCTGTACAACCTAATGTGGGTGAAAGCCTGTGGACTGCAAAACCTGCACCGTTATTTTACGAAGGAGCACCTTACCCTCCTCCATTGTTTATCAGACATACGTATAACCAGTCTATACCTCAACCACCCCCAAGAAGGATTAAGCGACCTAAAAGGAAAATGTTCAGAGAAGAGTCTACTTCCATATTGAACTCTATTAAACTCAGACCAAGGCAAGTTCTGTGTGATCGATGCAAAAATAGTATTTCCGCAGATAAAAAGGAGTTGAGAAGGGGTGGCAGCACAAATGATGCTTCTCGAAATGAGGACAAGAAAAGAAAAAATGATAGTATGCCTACGATGTCAAAGAGACTGAAAACTGACCACAAAGTGGAAGCGAAAACTCAGTATGATGGTCAGAAACGAAATACTGTCATTAAAATTTCAAATCTATCTACAGGCAAGGGCAAAGTAGTCAAAATTTCTTCTCAAGTACACAATTCTAAAATGCAGTTGAATCCCAAGAAAGTGCTACAGAACAAGAACATAGATCACACGAAAGCCAGGGAAGTGTTGAAAATGGCCAAAGAGAAAGTTCAGAAGAAACAGCAGAGGGAAGTTACATCTTCTGGTAATACCATTCCAAAAGTTCATTTTACACGGCGCTTTCAAACCACCAACTCTGGCTCTCTCCCTCCACGGATTCGTTTAAAGCCACAGCGATACAGGAATGAAGAAAATGAATCTGCTTATAAGGCTAAACTTGAAAGACTACGCAGCTGCAAGACAGCCTCCAAAGCGCCGCCTCGCTGCACCTCTTCCCGCTCAGCAGGTGAGCAGCCTTCTGAAAAAGATAGTCCCACAAAAGGGTTGGAACAGTCCACTGATGAGAATAAAGACACCAGGGAAATAAAATGGCCTTGTGAGCAGGATGAAAAGCAATTGGGGAAAAGGGGCAGAGGAGGCAATATAACTGTTTATATGACCTACAGTCAAAATAAATCTGACTCTTCCGCCTTTTCAGTTTGTAGTAGTGATAGCGCAGATGATATAAAATCCTCCAACTCAGAATGTAGTTCTACTGAAACATTTGACTTTCCTCCAGGCAGCATGCATGTACCTTGCTCCTCCTCCTCAAAAGAAGAAAAGCTCACTAATTCCTTGAAAGTGAAAATCTTTACCAAAAATGTCTCTAAATGTGTGACTCCAGATGGCAAGACCATATGTATAGGGGACATTGTTTGGGCCAAGATTTACGGCTTCCCCTGGTGGCCTGCCCGCATACTTACTATAACTGTAAGCCGGAAAGATAATGGCTTTTTAGTAAGACAGGAGGCCAGAATTTCATGGTTTGGGTCCCCAACAACATCTTTCCTGGCTCTTTCACAAGTTTCCCCGTTTTTAGAAAACTTCCAGTCACGGTTTAACAAGAAGAGAAAGGGCCTTTACCGTAAGGCCATCACAGAGGCAGCCAAGGCTGCAAAGCAGCTGACACCTGAGGTGCGGGCCCTGCTGACACAGTTTGAAACATGAAAACATCAAAGAAGGTAGGCAAGTCAAGCGGTTGGGGTTCCACTAAACTGATGCCCAAATTTAAATATGTATGACTAATTGAAAAACTTCAAATTAGGCTCATTGGTTTAATGAGTGCAATTCAACAGAAGTTAGTTTTAGTATGAGGATGGCTTGCTATTATAAGTATTAAGGGAAAAAACTATTTATTTCAATTTTCATCAGTCCAGCATTAAGGGCAGGAATTCGGTAGACAATAAGCCAAACTTTAAGCCAAGTACAACCCAAATATCCTTAGGCCCAGTTGTATTGGAAACTTTTCATATATTGGGTATGTAGGAGTGTAGCCTTACCATAGAACTGTTCCTAAGTTTCTGCCCTGTTTTTGTACAGTTTGGTGTTTTAAGATGGAATTTTGACTTCTCAAGATCCAGCAAGGAGAAGTATACTTAAAAGTTGGTTCTAAAATTGTCAACATGTAGAAATGGCCATTGTATTAGCTTCTAATAATTTCTAAAAAGTTTATTTTAGATATTTTTTCTAGTGCTAATGATCAAAATAAACCACTTGATTAATGCTTTTGGGCACTTACTGTTGTCAAATCCTGTTATTTTGAATAATGGTCCTGTTATGCGAGCTTATTGATTCCTGGATAGTTATCTCAATAATATTGATTGTGTGGATGCTTCATGTGAATTTTTGTAATTATGCTTCTTTAAAAACAAATCATACAGCAGGTCTGTAAATCCTGTAAATGGTTCATGCTTGATGGCTTATACCAGAACTGAGCCATTGTCTAAATATGGATGGGTAGGCAAAAAAAAACTCCCAACTGTGGACCACCTATTTCTGACATGATTGGATAAACAGAATTTAAACTGTCAGCAGCATAAATTTAAAGGACTGGGTGATTGGTTGAGATAAGTAGGTATTTTATTCAGTATCCAAGCCAACATTTCTTAAGCATCATCAATGAAAACTGTTTGCCAATTGTGGGTGTTAAATAATGCCTCAAAGAGAGACACATTGCTGAAGCTTTACATCTTGCCTTCATCAGAACAAATGTAAGAATGCTAAATTTCAAATCATCACAACAATTTATATGACATGAGAGAAAGGTGCTGACTGGCAAAATGTTGCCGTGGAAAAAGCAGTAGGGAACAAAGAACAAATAAACTTACAGGACAGGATTTTGCCTTTTGGCAAAACTTGCACCGACCATGCTGCTCGTGTGAATTAAAACTCCCTATCCTTCCGGGGATTGCATCTGTCTATTCCCATCCTATTCACGTATTTGTCTAGATGCCCCTTAAAAGTCACTATCGTATCCACTACTTCCCCTGGCAGTGGGTTTCAGGCACCCACAATACTGTGTAAAAACAAAATCAATCTCCTTTAACCTTGCCTCTTGCATTTAAACCTACTTCTCCTAGTAATTGACTCTTCCACCTATTCACTGTCTCTGCTCCTCACAAATCAAGTTTCTCCAGCTTCTCATAGCTAATGCCCTTTGTACCAGGCAACATTCTGGTAAGCACACTCTCCAAAACCTCCACATCCTTCTGGTAGTATGGCAATCAAAATTAAACACTATATTCCAAGTGTGGCCTAACTAAGGTTCTATAAAACTGCAACATGACTTGTCAATTTTTAAACTGTGCCCTGGCCAATGAAGGCAAGCATATTGTTTGTCGTCTTGATTACCTTCTCCATCTGCGTGCCACTTTATGACCTATGAACCTGTACATCCTGTCAATACTCTGAAGGGTTCTGCCACTTACTATATATTTCCCATCTGTATTAGACCTTCCAAAATGCATTACCTCAGATTTGTCTGGATTAAACTTCATTGGCCATCTCTCCGCCCAAGTCTCCCAACAATCTGTAACCTCTGACAATTCTCATCGCTATTTGCAATTCCATCAACCTTAGCATTGTTCACAAACTTAATAATCAAATGAGTTACATTTTCCTTCAAATCATGTAACAACAAAGGTCCCAGCACTGATCCCTGAGGAATGCCACTTGTCACAGCCCTCCATTCAGAAACTCTTCCATTGCTATCCTGTCTTCTATTACCGAGCTAGTTCTGCATCCACCTTGCCAGCTCACCTCTGATCCCATGTGACTTCACCTTCTGCACCAGTCTGCCATGAGGGACCTTGGCAAAGGCCTTATCCTATTGGCTTTCAGAACTTCTGGGTATTGCAAAAAAGATGCAAAGCTTATTTTTGTCTGCAGAAAACATGTCTTGTATATGAATGTATGTCAATTCTAGCAAGCGTAAATGAACCATTTTGATCTTCACTGATTATCTTGTATTAGCGGTTAGTGTAGCTATTATTGCATTCAGGATTGTATAAAGTCCTGCCCACTCATAGAATCACATCTAACAGACATTTTGGGTTTTGCATGCGCAGTCCGAGTACAATCTGCACTCTCTATAATGAGCAACTGAAGGAACACGTCTGATTTGATAACTGATTCGGATGTGCATCCAGCATAGCTGGCATTTCGCCAGAAATAAAATGCATCTATACCATTGCTCAATTGTGGGGTAGGCAGCATGTCTTTTTGGATTGATAACAACATCCTCTTTATGGAAAATATAATGGAAAGCAACTTGCTTAACCTGTTCAAACTTTTGAAATATTTTAGCTTTCCAGGATAATTTGAGGTACACTGAACACTGGCAGTCTTTGGCCTATTTACATATTTGTGCAACACAATGAACAATTTCTGCATCAAGCTTGCAAGATGAGCAAATAGATCAGGTTCTTATATATAAGATTGCTGATAAGACCAACCTTGTAGTGCATGGACCTATGTGTATATTGAATGGTAAAATTAGGCATGCAGTAAATAGTGTGCAGACACATTGGCGTATTTCTCAACTAGCAGAATGAGCAAAGGGAACATATTAGACTGCTCCATTTCAAAATCCTGTGTACAAATAGCTACACTAAGTCAAGCTTATAACTCACTGCTTGCTACGTTCACATGCAAGGGCCAGTTCTCTGAAAACAAAAGGAACACATTCAAGCGTTGCACCTTTTTTGAATTACCTGAGAGCTTGGGGAACCTACAGTTGACTTGCCAATCAACCCATTTTTTCCATTGTATAAATTGTCATGATTGTTTGAAATTTGGCATAGTGTTGGAGCTGTACTGTGGCACAGTGCTTAACATTGCTGCCTTACAGCTCCAGGGACCCAAGTTTCATTCTGGTCTTGGGTGACTTAGTGTAGTTTGCACATTTCATATGAGCATGGCTTTCTTCTGGCTCTCCAATTTCCTCCCACAGTCCAAAGATCTACAGGTCAGATGGATTGGCCATGCTAAATTGTCCCTTAGTGTCCAAAGATGTGTAGGTTAGGAGAATTCACGGGATAAATGTGTGGGATTATGGGTATAAGGCAGGGGTGTGGGGGGGGCTGTCAGTCTTTCAGAAAGTCGGTACACACTGAGCCAAATGGCCACCTCCTGCACTTTAGGGAATCTTATGATCTAAACGCAAGATGAAAAGCTTCAACATCTCTTACAACTGAAACTTGAAGTTCTATACCACCACTCAACTGGTTGTGGAATCTTGCTGTGTGATATTGATTGTTGGGTGTGTCTTCATATCGAAGTGTCTGCACCTTGAAAGTAACTAATTGTTTGTAGAATGCATTGTGATGTTCTGAAGTCTTAAAAGACACTACATCAATAAAAAGGTATTTTTATTCTGTTCCAATATAACATTGGTGCAGGTGCAAATCCTCTGGAAATATAAGATGTGTGAAGTGCTCAAAGACTGAACTCCAAAATATTTGTCTGTTGCCATTGGTCACTTTAGACGTGACAGATGACAATGGAAATATACAGTCAATGCAGTTGTTACCTAAATCCGTTTCTTGTGAAAAGTTGGGAGCTTACATTTCTGCTACCACCTTTGTCTGCAGGTGCCTTGTACTTGTCTTAAGCTGCCAAATGAAACTCTTCAAGTTCAGGAACCCAATATACTTCCAAGTATTCAGGGTATGGGCAATGTTGGTACCATGTTAATTGCCTATTCCTAGCTGTCCTAAATGCAGAGTTGAAGAGCAGGTGTTGAATTGGAAATGTACGTTAATCAGATACGACAGGGGTGGTAGTTCTCGACACCTGAAAAGACACTAAGCAGCCGGGATTTTTTACAGCAATCTAGAGTAAAGCTTCCTCTATTGCAACATACCAGTCTCAACCTCATAATAATGCATTTACTGTGCCAGCATGATAAAAATTGCCAGTGCCAGCCTGAGGCTTCTGAGGGAAATTGTCAATTAAATACAACTTTATGCTCCAGACCCAAGCTTGCTAGTCGCTAGATTTACATTGTCCAAAATCTCAGGACACTTAGTCAGTAAACCATAATACTTCAATTTGAGATGGATTTGAACAATGGAACTGTACCATCTAGCTCCCTCACTATCTATTTCTATACATTGTATTTTATGTTGCCTCACAATACATCATACAAACCAAGCCTAAAAGTGTGTACAATGAATGAACCAGCCCTTGTAATGTAGAAAAACTGTTATTCTATGTTTCCTTTGCAAACTATTGATAATTAACTGATTAAAGTTGACAGATCTGATATGCCGTGAAACAACTACCTTTCTGAATATTTTTTCACTTCCTGAATATCAACATTACCTTGCAAGCAGTTTTGTCTTACTGTGCATTTTAAAAGGTTTTGAATTTTAAATTGAAGTTCATTTTTTTTGGGGAGCAATTTCTTTCAACTGCCCACTTCTTACTTCTAAGCTTTATTTTCTTTGGCTTAGATGGTGCCTGAGCTGATAGCCTGTTCCACATGCAGCCTGGAGAGTTCAGATTGCAGAACATATAAACCTAGGTCTAATAACATGGAAGTGAAGTATTATTTCATTTTGCAGTATTATAGGCTGCATTGCTAATAAAAACATGGCAAATTTTGAAATGCTACTTCTAAAATGGCCAGATTAAGAATGCTTGTGATTAAAAGGAAGGAATTTATTGCATGAAAGGGAAATCAGCCATGGGATTTAGGGTAGTTTTTAATGCCCCTCCATTTCTACAACTTTCATGTCTGAAAAAGAAAACGGCTGCAGCAAAAATAATCCTTAAAAATGCTTATTCAATTTAATAATTTATGAATGTTATGTGTTCGTAACATAGTGCCTCATCATAATTGTCCCAAAAAAAATCTATGTTTGCTTTGGTAAGACATGTATTGCTGTGGAGGGGAAGGCTGAGTTACTCCTACAAATGTTGGATAGGCGCACTTGCTGATTTGTTGATAATTGTCAATGCCCTACTATTTCAATAGCTTTGAATATATTACTACTCACATGTAGACCAATTCTAAATTCTGATACATTTGTATCATGGATGAGGAATGAATATTTGTATATTAGCACTGTTGTGCCTTCCAAATGAAAAAGATCTTAAGCCATCAAATCAGCAGTGTTCAAAAGCAATGCTTTGAAACATAGGGGCTTCCACATAATAGGCTGCACTGCTGTAATAATAAAATATTAAGGATTCTAAATTCGTAAATGGATAAAGATGAAGATTGAAATGAATGGGATGTTCAACCAGTAGTGGAGAAAGTAGGCCGACAGTGCACCCTAGCCATCAAGACTTTATGTACAGTTCCTCTACTCATTGCAAAAAATCTCTTAAGCTGCCTTAGACAGAATGCTCAACTCAGTAAACTGATGCTACCTACCTTGCATTGAACTTTGGACCTGCTTTTGTTAGTCTGAAGATGCAATGATGCATCTCTTGCAGCAAGAAGCTGGTATCTCTACCTACTAAGAAGGCAAGTATATCACAACAGGACTAGAAAGGGAAGTTATGGCATATAATACTGTCACTGGACTAGTAATCTAGAGATCCACAGTAATGCTCTAGGGATTTGGGTTCACATCTCACTGCAGATGGTGAAATTCAAATTCAATAAAAGTCTGGAATTGATCACCATGAAACCATTGTCATTTATTGTAAAAGATCTTCTGATTCACTAACATCCTTTGGGGAAAGAGATCTGGCATCCTTATCTGGTCTGGCCTATATGTGACTCAAGATCCACAGTACTACTTGATGCTTAGAAGCCCTTCTGGAATAGCCTAGCAAGCCACTCAGTTCAAAGACAAATAGGGATAGCAATAAATGGTGGCCCAGCCAGCAGTGCCCACATCCCATGAGTAAAGGTGATTTCTTATCTGTCAGCCATGCATTTAAGCAATGAGCTTTTAAGTTTGACCGGTATTATCAAATGGATAAATGTAGACATTGGAGTTGAGAGAGAATGTGATTAAATGGTAGGGACTATTATGATAAAATAGCACACCCCTGCATTCATTGACTGGGTTCAAAAATCACATGCATGCATTACCGGAACAATTCACTACCTTCACTTGAGAATTGGGGTTCAAAAAGGACAAAAAGCAAACAGTGTTTCTGGTGCTATATATCTGGCATATCATATTTGCAGTCTTGAAACTTTATATACAATCTGCTGTAATTTTATGAGAACACAAGAAGGTTCTGACTTGTGTGGGATGGTTATTGGCTCAACCAAAAATTGGATTGCTATTCTTGTAAAGCTAGTATTGTCTACACCAGGGAATAGATATACAGCTTTTTGCATTCCATTCTTTCTCTTACTTCCCCTCCCAATCTGCAGTTGACAATATTTTTATTGACAGCAGCTAATGACATACTTTTACAATGCTTACCAAGCAGGGCACATAGTATTCATCTCTAGAGCTAGAAAACCAACTAATACTAAGGACGGTTGTACTTAATGTTTAATAGTTTTCTGTCCAATACAGTCTAGTTAAGGGAAAAAAATCAGATTTGCATTCTTGGAGCTGCAACCTCTCAATTGGTTAGCAATAACTGTACTTCCAATCTAAGTGATTTTCAAATTCAGCTTCAGGCAATTTTATGACCTAATCAATTTAACTGTTTCTCGGTATACAATTTCTTATAAGTGTTGTCAAAATTTCAGTTAAGGTTTCCTTCCACTTCACTTCCTTAACGTTGAATAATTTTGAAAGAGACAGATGGTCAACCATTAATTATTTTGTCCTTTCACATCAGAAGTGCAATTCTAAGCTTTTATTGGAAGATTTGCAGCGTCCTTTATTAGAAATCATAGAATTGTCAGCTTATCCCTTGATTCGAGGATAACTGTTTTGCAATTAAAGGCCATATCTCCAAGGAAAATTAAGCAAGGGTTAATGTTTATACTATTAGCTACAAAAATACTATTCCCATTATCTCAAACTGTCTCTTTTCACTTGTGTGCACACTTTACCAAGAGGGACTTCAATTTCAAATAATGATCAAAAGCAAAAAAAATTGAACATAAACCAAAATAAGTGGTATGTACTTGAATGCAATATCCCAAATGGATGTGTGGCAATAATATAACTTTTTAATATGCGACATGTATAATCCTGTTTTGTGACTAAGTGTATTTTTTGACTCTAATTTATTTTCCCTTTTACTTTTTAGCCCGACGACACTAAGGCTCTGGCTGCTATTTCCTAAGATGTCCACTACACTGCCATTTGTTGGGCTGCAACAAGCAGGCATCCAATATGCCATCTTGTTTTAGGGTTGGGGGGAGGGGGGTGGTGAGTGCTGGAGAAAGAGAAAAATTAAAAACCTGACTGGCTATTAGTAATTAAAATAAACCTGACACTTGTACTTACTGTACATTGCTTTCTCACGTGGAAGATGGAAGATATTTTTTAAAACAGATTTTGCAATTCTTAATGCATGTTGAGATTTTTGACATATATATATATTCAGTATATAATGACCCACTTGAAATGGCGAATTATTTCTTAGAAATTCTTTTCATGTGATGTGCCCTGTTTAAAATGTGGTCACTGGATGAGTCCACAGTTAATGAATTGAGACATTTCTTACAAGTACTGTAGTCCTTTTTTATTTTTTTATATAAATCCTGAGAGTTGGATTTTAATTATAAATTCAGTTTTAGAAATTGAACCATTTGTGTCAGGGATTTTTTTTTACATGTAGTACTGTATTTTGCTCTCCACTGGTTTTTGCTTAGTTGCTTAATATTTAAGCTATGGTCCACATTTTAGTTTTGTCTTCGTATCAAAAGGAGCCCAATGTCAATTATTTTGTGGACTTGAATACATTTAATTATGTGATTCAGCTTTAAGGTTTGCATAAAATTGAATGTTTTAAGAATGTGGTGTAAAACAATTATTCAAAAGAGATTAAAATTTAGATTGTATTATGATTGAGTGATGGTGGTCTTTAAATCACTTCATGCCATACTTCACCATAAATGGATGTCTAAGATTAATGCGTCACTAAGTGCACCACAAGAAACATTTCAAAGAATTCATCTGCAGCTAGTGTCCAGATACTGCTGTGATCAACTAAGTATTACTAGCCTTCACTTTGACCACAGCGTGATGCCTAGGGGAACCAAAGTTTAAACTGAGGGGCTCAAATCTGGGCACAACATCAGAATGTTTCTGATGGTTTGGCCCCCTGTTCCACCGTTAAATAAGATCATTGCTGATCTGATTGTCACCTCAACTCCATATTCTGCTGACCTGCCCCTCGCTTATCAAAAATCTATCTCAGCCTTAAAATATTCAATGATTCTGCTTCTGCTGCCTTTTGAGGAAGTGTTCCAAGCCTCAGAAGGAAAAAGTCTTAAACGAGTGACCTTATACGAGTCACTTTAAGCAGTGATCTCTTTATGCTTGATTCTCTCCCACAAGAGAAAACATCTTTTCCACATCCACTCTGTCAAAGCCCCTCAGGATCTTGCATGTTTTAATCAAGTCACCTTTTACTCCCCTAAATTCCAGCAGATACAAGCCTAGCCCACTCAACCTGCCCATTTCATGCATCAGAGTAGTAAATCTCTGCACTGCTTCCAAAGTATTTACATCCTTCCATAAATAAGGAGACCAATACTGTGCACAGTACTCCAGACTAGTCTCACCAATGGCCTATATAGCTGAAGTATAATGTCACTTCTTTTGTACTCAATTTCCCTTGGAACAATAATATTCTATTAGCTTTCCTAATTATTTACTGTACCTGTATACTAGCCTTTTGTGATTCATGCACTAGGACACCTAGATCCTTCAGCACGTCAGAGCTCCATAATCTTTCATCATTTAGATGGACAATTTCACATTTTCCTGCAATATTGCTCCCAGATCTTTGCCCACAACCAATTAACATACCTCTGTAGCCTCTAACTAGCTTTCCTCCCTATTTTTGTCATTAGCAAATTTAGCAACCATACCTTTTGTAGTTCATCTAAGTCATATAAGACATTTTGCCTGTTACTGTTCAGCCACTATATATTCAAATTTTACTAATTATAATTCTCATGTTCATTTACACGTGGTACAGTAACTATGAACCACTGTCCCTCAGAATACCAGTATTGTTACTATCCTCGACTTGACTGCAGGTGTAGGCTATTTTAGTGCCCAGAGTCCACTCTGCGCTTCAATTAAATAATTGCTATACTGTGATTTAACTTTATAGATCACTTGTATTCGGAGCCATCTTTTAGCTCCTTGCCCACATTGTCAAGGCGTCTCTCTTATGCTCGTCACTAACCTTGGCCAATCTGTTTGCCGGGTCATTTATGGGGAGGATAGCAGATGCTGCATATGCTGAGTGATGTGCACAATTTTTTAACCTAAAGAAATGGCTACCACATTCAGAGAATCTTGCATATGCCATAATGTTACAATGTTCTCAACTACTTCATTTAAAATGCTGGTCTTGGGGATATACCATTCTTTCACATTATTACTTCAACTACTGTTATTTTCCCAAATTAATTTTGGTGGGTCCTTGTCCAAGATTCAATATCAGTTTCTTGGGGAAAGTAATTTTCTAGTATGTCAATTTCCATATTTTCATTGTTAATATCACCAGTGTCAGTTTAAGGAGCAAACTCTCTTGTTCTCTTTATAATTATAAAAATATATGATTGATCTTGATATTCCTTGCATGTTGGGGCGGGGGAGGGAATAGGTGGAGATCGGAATAGATTTGAGATACTGGAGTGCGGGGAGGACAACTAAAAATGAAGGGAATGTTTAAAACAATTGAAAACACTTACCTGTCATTGAGCTAAAAGCAGACGTCAAGCGCCGTGTCTTCTGCGTATGACATCAAAGATGTAGTTTCATTGGAACTGTACGTAGCCACGAGGCTTCACTACTCACGTCACAAATGGACTTACACTGCAACCAGGAGAGCAAAACCCCACTGCTGTCTATAAAAAAGTAAGAACGTAATTTTAACAACTAGCAACATAAGCCTCTGCTTTGCCACTGACCACAAGATCTAGGTTATTGTATGCTACAATTATTTAATATTTCTTTGACTGCTGTATCATAAATGGCCATGATGTGGATATGCTGGCGTTGGACTGGGGTAAACACAGCAAAAAGTCTGACAACACCAGGTTTAAGTTGGATTTAATCGGTTGGACTTAAACCTGGTGTTGTCAGACTTTTTACTGTACCTTAAATGGTACAGAACAAGAAAACAAGTTGATGGTATGATGAATGGCCACATGAATTCTATTGATCAATTATGTCACTTGTTCACACTGGATTCTGGTTGGCATAGAAATACCAAGAACAAATAATATGTTGATAAAGGATGTTTTCAAGAATATTATTCTTTAGTAAAGATTTGAAATAAATTACAGGTGAATGGCTGTTTTGAACTCAAATATTAGTGTGCAGCTAATTAAGGCAGGGCAGTTAAGCAGAAATTGTGACACAAACATACTAAATGAATCAGGGAATGTATATTAAAAAAAGAAATCAAGATATCAAACAAAAAGATCCACCAGAAAAATAAAATGCAATTTTGTACTTAACGTAAAAAGAAATGCCTTGAACTGTGTAAATTAATTAACAAATAGAGGATCACCATGAAAGACCCCAGCTGAAATTAAGCCTAGGAGTCAAGCTTGAAGTATATAGAAATTTTAGGAAATTGCACAGGGAAGAATTTTGCTGATTTCTTTGAAAAGTAATTTTTTTGTGACAACTAACAAACTGGGTTAGGCCTATGAACTACTCCTACAAATATAGAATGAAGCATCAATATATGTGTGCTGTTCACGTAAACAGACATTCTGCCTGGAAATCAGTAAGTACCTCAAAAGGTTCCAGAGAGCCTAAAAGTTCAAATGACTTGAGACATACTGACATGCAAAGTCAGATGTGGCTGCATTTTAAGAACATTGTTTAATGCTTCATAAAGAGCAGGTGTATAGCCAGGATCCTTGCTCTATTAATATTAAAATTGTGCTGCCCCACTCCCATTTCCGTTAATTGCACTGACTTCTAGTTTACAACTGACATAATCCATTCACCACTTTGAAACATTCAGTCCTCCCTCGTCAATGCACTGCAGCAGCAGTATCCACCATCTACATGATGCACTGAAGCAACTTACCAGAGATCCTTTGACAGTAGCTTCCAAACCCATATCTTCTACCACCTGGAATAAAGGCAGCAGATTTATGGGAATACCACCTGCAACTTTCCCTCTAAGTCATCATCCTGACTTGGAACTATATTGCCGTTCTGAGTCAAAATCCTGGAATTCCCTCACTAACAGCAACATAGGTGTATCTACACCTGTGATTCAAGATACTGGCTCCTTACTAACTGCTCAAGGGGAATTAGGGATGGACAATAATTGCTGTTCTTGCTAATGACATGTACATTTCATGAATGAATAAAAAAACCCCAATGATGTCAATGCAATATGCTCCTCAATAAGTGACAAAACCGTAAAATGACTTCACAAAACTGATGTATTCCTCTAAAACAAAATTAAAAATATGGAACAAAGGTGAATGCGATAAAGTGGGTGCACATACCTGGTTGCATCCTTTGTAGTTTTTCTGTTAGTTCCTCTTTGTTCTTGGTTTCTGTTCTGCTTGCTTTGTGGGAAATCTTCTCGAATGTTTTTTTCACATAAGTAGCTTGAGTAAAGGGTATTTCAAACAATCCCGATTTTTAAAAAAATTGCTCTTAATAAAAACTGAGCTCTGCAACTTCAAGTGGGTCTTCTGTGATATCAATACTTGCTATCTTATTATAGTTCATTATGATTCAGAGGTTGGCACAGTCAGCCGGTCTTTCATTTACTGACATGACAAGTCAATATTTATCAATAGCAAGAAATAGTTCAAATGCATGATGGAGTGCCAGCATAAGGGTGAATAAATATCACTGAAGCAATGCATGTTAATTAGAATAACTCCCTGAAAATTTTAAGATTAATAAATGTAAAGAACAAATTCAAAATGTCAACTTTTCAGAATTACTCCAGTATTTCTGATTCTTATGTGTAGAATACGTAATTGGTTTTCCCAAAGAATTCAGGACATACTTCTACAAAATTCAGGTTATTTTTGGAAAGAAAATACGTTTTTCTTTTGAAATGGTCAATAAAGTCTTAATAATAATTGTTCAGGTAATTTTGCTTGATTGAACCCCTTCACCCCACAACACAAAACAGCAACCTTATAGTCCTAAGTTGTTTTAATTGATGTAAATTTCTATTTTTGGAAAACTTTGAATTTTACTGCACAGGTGGCTTGTGTCACTGTCTGTGTGGCGTCTGCACATTCTCCCCATGTCTGTGTGGGTTTCCTCTGGATCGTAAGTAAAAAACAGAGTACTGGTTGTGTTGGTTAGATGCATTGGCTATGCTAAATTCTCCCTCAGTGTACCCGAACAAGTGCCAGAGTGTGGCAACTAGGGAATTTTCACAGTAACTCCATTTCCGTATAAATGAAAGCCTAATTGTGACACAAATAAACTTTAAAACTTTACCTGTGGAATCATATTTGTATTAGGTGTCAATGCCTTCAGGAAAGGAGCATTAAAAGTAACTGGAAGCACTCATATCCAAAGTAGTTTCTTTATCGTTCAAAACTTGAAATAACCCTGCTGGAATTGATGCTAAGTTCATAAGATTTAGCCAAATTACCCTTGATGCACTTGACCTTAATGCAATAATCTCACCATACAATCAGCCAACTGTGTATGGAGTATCCATATATGCACTAGCACAACATAAATCTTGTAGACAATGCATAGTTAGGTGAACATAAAACATACACAGGAATAGACACAATGACATTACAGTGGTGAGAATGCTTGACCTTTTTGAATATGTTCTGATTCACAGTTAAATTTGAAAGAAGGTCCACATAGAAACAAGGGCAACTTAGAGGTTGATAATGAATCTAATATCTTCAGGTGCAAGCGTATTGACACAGATTTTGAGATTGAAATTCTGGAACTTGTTGCAGTAGTCAACAGTTGTGTGAAATTGTTACATGATCTTGGATTTATACTAAAATCAGCTTGAGACATGCATTACATTAAAGCATCATTTTAGCAGAAATATATCTCTGATGAAGTTTAGAAAAATTACAAAAATTTCCGATGTGGTTAGAACTGTGGTGATTTTTTAATATAAGATTCTTTCTAGGCATTGTTGCCTAGGCCTGCACTTACTGACCTTTCCTAATTGTCCTTGAGAAGGTGGTGATGAGCCACTTTCCTGAACTGCTGCAGTCCATGGAGTGTACATGCAACACAATGCTATTGGGAAGGGAATTACAAGATTTTGACTCAAGGACAGTAAGGGAAGAGCAATCCAAGTCAGGACAGGATGTGGCTTGGAGTGGAACCTACAGGTGGTGGTGTTTCCACGGATCTGCCAACCTTGTCTTTCTAGATGGCAAAAGATTGTGGTTTTGGAAAGTGTTGTTGAAAACACCTTAGTGAGTTGCTGCAGTGCATTTTGTATATGGCACACACTGTTATCATTTTGTGCAATATTGGATGGAGTGAAGGTTTAAGATGGTGGATAGGCTTTGTCCTGATGGTGTCAAGCTTAATAAATTGGCAAGCAAAATACTGCTGAGGCTGGAAACTGAAATAAAAACAGGGAATGCTAAAAAAAACTCTGGTACCATCTGTAGGATCCCTACAGATGCTGCCAGCTCTGCTGTGCGTTTTCTAGCATTCTCTGTTCTTGTTAGTAGATTGGCCAAAATTGCAGATAGTTCCTCTGTCAACATAAAGAAGTCATGATGTGGAGATGCTGGCATTGGACTGGGGTAAACACAGTAAGAAGTATCCAAACACCAAGTTAAAGTCCAACAGGTTTATTTGGTAGCAAAAGTCACTAGCTTTCAGAGCACTGCACTTTCATCAGGTAAGAGGGAATTCTATTCACAAGCAGGACATATAAAGACACAAATTCAATTTACAAAATAATGGTTGTAATGTGAGTCTTTACAGGTAATCAAGCCTTAAAGGTACAAACAATGTGAGTGGAGAGAGCATTAAGCACAGGTTAAAGAAATGTGTGTTGTCTCCAGACAGGACAGTTAGTGAGATTTTGCAAGCCCACCCAAGTCATGGGGGTTACAGATAGTGTGACATGAACCCAAGACCCCGGTTGAGTGGAGAAGCATACGACATCTTTTCCGGAGCCTTCAACATGTCATTGGTGAAGACGAACATCTCGCCAAGACCATCCCCACATCACCACTTCTTGCCTTCAAATAACTGCACAACCTCAAACAGACCATAGTCCGCAGCAAAGTACCCAGCCTTCGGGAGAACAGTGACCACGACACCACACAACCTTGCCACAGCAACCTCTGCAAGATGTACTGGATCATTAACCAGGATGCCATCATCTCACGTGAGAACACCATCCACCAGGTACACGGTACATACTCTCAGAACTCAGTCAAAGTTGTCTACCTTATATGCTGCAGGAAAGGATGTCCTGAGGAATGGTATATTGGGGAGACCGTGCAGAAGCTACGACAATGGATGAACACTGCTCGACAATCACCAGGCAAGCGTGTTTTCTCCCTGTTGAGGAACACTTCAGCGGTCACGGGCGTTCGGCCTCTGATCTTTAGGTAAGCATTCTCCAAGATGGCCTTCGCGACACATGACAATGCATTGTCGCTGAGCAGAGACCGATAGCCAAATTCCACACACAAGGATGGCCTCAACCGGGATCTTGGGTTCATGTCACACTATCTGTAACCCCCACGACTTGGCTGGGCCTGCAAAATCTCAGTAACTGTCCTGTCTGGAGACAACACACATCTCTTTAACCTGTGCTTAATGCTCTCTCCACTCACATTGTTTGTACCTTTAAGGCTTGATTACCTGTAAAGACTCACATTACAACCATTATTTTGTAAACTGAATTTGTGTCTTTATATGTCCTGTTTGTGAATAGAATTCCCTCTTACCTGACGAAAGTGCAGCGCTCTGAAAGCTAGTGACTTTTGCTACCAAATAAACCTGTTGGACTGGGCGATGAAGGGTACTCTGTCTGCTGTGTCCCGTGTTTGTCTTCTGAGGAGATCGATGCGGTTTTTCACTGTGGCGCGTCGGAACTGTCGATCAATTAATCAAGCGCCATATCCTGTTCTTCTGAGAGCATCTTCCAGCATCTGGAGGTGTCTGTTGTGACCCTCCTCATCTGAGCAGATCCTGTGTATTCGGAGGGCTTGTTCATAGGGGATGTGTCTAGGGTGGAAGCTGGAGAAGTAGATCTTCCCATTGGGGAACACTTCAGTGGTCACGGGCATTCGGCCTCTGATCTTTGGGTAAGCATTCTCCATGGCGGCCTTCGCAACACACGACAACGCAGAGTTGCTGAGCAGAGACTAATAGCCAAGTTCTGCACACGTGAGGACGGCCTCAACCGGGATCTTCGGTTCGCATCACATTATGTGTAACCCCCGCGACTTGCCTGGGCTTGCAAAATCTACTAACTTGTCCTGTCAGGAGACAATACACATCTCTTTAACCTGTGCTTAATGCTCTCTCCACTCGCATTGTCTGTACCTTTAAGACTTGGTTACCTGTAAAGACTCACATTCCAACCATTATTTTGTAAATTGAGTTTGCGTCTTTACATGCCCTGTTTGTGTACAGATTTCCTGCTTACCTGACAAAGGGTCAGTGCTCCTAAAGCTAGTGGCTTTTGCTACCAAATAAACCTGTTGGACTTTAACCTGTTGTTCTGAGACTTCTTAACGTAAAGAAGTCCAATCCTATCCAATTTCAATATGAAAGAGTCTATGAGAGTAAGCATAAGTAAAAATTCCTATAATTTATTCAAATAATTTACCATGGCCCATTATGAGTGCATCACTTCACACAGTTCATTTCTCTAAGCTCCATCTATTCCCATCTTTATGATCATGCTGAATTAGGCTGGCAATCTAATGCAAAATTATAGGTGTTTTGTGTCACAAACTCACTGATTAGTTATTGAATTGTGACTGAAGTTCATTTTGGGTGGGGTTCTCAACAAAAGAAATAATTAGATGTTTACCATGTCAAACTGAATACAGAATCTAGGGTGCAAAAACACCATTAACACGCACGGTCTATTCTCTGATTATTCCACTCCACATCTAAACAAAGAACTAATTCATTTTGCCAAAACAAACAAGTTGCATAAAGGCTACTCACTCAGGGGACAAAATGCAAACCTTCGGCCAGTTATTCTCTTTTTCTCCCCCCAGCCTAATTTCCACTAAGTTTGGTTCTCAGAAGTCAAATGCTTGATTCCTTCTCCCCTTTGTTTTTGCTTCTAGAGGCTGTGTCAGACAAGTTAGTTATAATACTGATTGGCTTGTGGAGTCTTGCTTCCACTCGTGCTTTTTAAAGAAGTTTGGAAAACTTCTGCAGTCTACGAAACTGTGGATTCATATTTTTATAAAGCCTTGATTTCTGTCCCTAGCAAAGCTTAACACCAGTTAACTGCTTAGAAATACTAAAACTATCTTGTCATTTTTCTTTTTATTTCCCCCCATATACCTTATCATTTAAAATAATGGAAGTTAAATGCTGATATAATGGCATTGCTCATGCTGAAATGATGATTATGAGGCGAAGTTGTCAGAGTAAATGCAAAGGAAGTGATATGGAGCAAATCTGAAATTCAGTGAAAAGACAGGTGGCCCCAATTAGTTAAGATTACCTAACACAATCTTCTTTAGATTTGAAAAATATTTTACAGGTTCAATAAGTATGTTTGATTTTCCACTAAGTCCTCCTGCTTCCCTAGCCCTGAACCCGCATCTTTCTCTAGTTTCTCTCCACTCTCCTATCGTACCCTCTCCCAACTCATCTTTTATTTAAGATTCTTGCTCCTTACAGCCTAGTTCCACCAAATTACTGACAACCCCAATTTCCTTCCTGACTCCAAGTCAGCTGATGTTAACAGTTCTCTTGCCTTGGGCACTGTCCACCTATCAGGAATGAGTGGTTAAGGACCAAAAGATCTGAGAATATTTTGTGACAAGGAAGTATGTAATTATAGCACTTTCATGATATGTAGTGAAATGCAAATGCTTCTAGGCCACTTCAAATCGGTGGAATTATTAGCCTTCAAGTATGTTTCCCTTTGTTTATCTTTAATTACTATGAATACCATGGATCAACTCTTTGGGATAAAATCTCCAAAACTAGTGCATGTAATATAGCATCAAGTCCATACTAACAATAGAACAAGAACTTTCTTCATTGTGTTCATGAAGCAAAGGACTATGGCAGAGCTTCACCAACTACTTTTCAGTGTGATTGCATTTTAACTCTTAACCACTGGCTCAACATAAGAAATAGGAGCAGGAGTAGGCCATCTAGCCCTTCGAGCCTGCCCCGCTATTCAATAAGATCATGGCTGATCTGTCGTGGCTCAGTTCCACATTCCCGCCCTCTCCCCATAACCCTTAATCCCCTCGCTTATCAAAAACCCATCAACCCGCGTCTTAAAAATATTTAGCGAGGCAGCCTCCACCACTTCAACAGGCAGAGAATTCCAGAGATTCGCCACCCTTTGAGTGAAGAAGTTCCTCTTCAACTCCGTTCTAAACCGCCCCCGCTTTATCTTGAGGCTGTGCCCCCTAGTCCTACTGTCCTTTTTGAGCGGGAAGAGTCTCCACCTCTATCCTATCCATCCCATTCATCATCTTATACATCTCAATGAGATCTCCCCTCATTCTTCTAAACTCTAACGAGTACAAGCCTAGTTTATTCAGCCTCTCCTCATAGCTCAACCCCCTCAACTCCGGTATCAGCCTAGTAAACCTCCTCTGCACTCCCTCCAAGGCCAAAATATCCTTGCGTAAGTACAGCGACCAAAACTGCACACAGTACTCCAGCTGCGGCCTCACCAATGCCCTATACAGCCGCAGCAAGACCTCCCTACTTTTATATTCAATCCCCCTCGCTATGAAGGCCAGCATCCCATTCGCCTTCCTGACCACCTGCTGCACCTGCAGGCTGGGTTTTTGCGACTCATGCACAAGGACCCCGAGGTCCCTCACAATTAGAAATGCTGGCCTTGTCAGTAATGGCCCTTATCCCACGAAAGAATTAAAAACTTGAAAATTAGCAAGGCCTCAAACAAAGCAGCATAGTATATTCAATGTCATTATTAAAGTAGTAAAAAGTCTGACAACACCAGGTTTTAGTCCAACCGATTTACTTGATAGTAAACTCACAAGCTTTTGAGGGGACTACCTCTTCGTCAGGTGAATGGAGAGTTCTGGCCTCGGACAGAGCATATAAAGCACAGACAGTTTAGAGATTACTGATTAGAATGCGAATCTTTACACCTAACCTGCTGTTCAAGTCTTAAAGTGGCCGACGTGTGTGGAAGGAGCACCGATCACAGGTTAAAGAGATGTGTATTGTCTCCAGACAGCACAGTGAGTGAGGTTTTGCAAACCCAGGCAAGTCACGGGGGTTATAGATAGTGCAACATGAACCCAAGATCCCTGTTGAGACCGTCCTCATGTGTGTGGAACTTGGCTATCTGTAACCCCTGTGACTTGCCTGGGTTTGCAAAACCTCACTCACTGTGCTGTCTGGAGACAATACACATCTCTTTAACCTGTGATCGGTGCTCCTTCCACACACATTGTCGACCACTTTAAGACTTGAACAGCAGGTTAGGTGTAAAGATTTGCATTCTAATCAGTAATCTCTAAACTGTGCTTTATATGCTCTGTCCGAGGCCAGAACTCTCCATTCACCTGATGAAGAGGCAGTCCCCTCGAAAGCTTGTGAGTTTACTATCAAATAAATCGGTTGGACTAAAACCTGGTGTTGTCAGACTTTTTACTGTGTTTACCCCAGTCCAACGCCGGCACATCCACATCATTATTAAAGTAAGCACATTAAATATAATTGCACACTAAAAAATGTAATAATGTATCAGCATTTGTAAAAGTATTGTATTTTGCACGCTCACGCAAGTTTTAGCCAAGCTCTCCAACATCACTGGTGACAGGACAGCCTGCGAAGCCCCTTATCCACTCCCCACCACCCCCCCTCCCACACACACACACACACACACATCGTAATCAGCCCCTCTCCCTTCACTCTACACATACATTAGGCCAGAGTTTCCAAACAGCAGTGATGCAATACACGTTGCTGCTGGCTGCAAAGATCTTGGTTTCCTTTTTGCACTCGTCCTGCTGTGATTTCTGATCCAGGTTGCAGCAACAATGGATCAACACAGCTCATCTATGTGGAACTCCAGTGTACTTTCTATTTCTGGCCTGCCTAACCATGCAGTGACTTAGGCTCTGCTCTACCCCCATCCTTACTGGTCCTGCTGAACTCCATTGTTCCATTAAATGACCAGTGACAGATAACATCCCCCAGTGGGATGAGTGATGGCAACCGTGGCTAGATTGGTGCAAAGTGGAAACTTGTTACTGACGGAGACATTCCAGGCCGAGATTCTCCTCCCGCTGTGGCCATGTTGGGCGATATGGTAGCGGTTAGCACTGCTGCCTCACAGCGCTGGGGAGCCACGTTCGATTCCTGACTTGGATCCTGTGTGTACGGAATGTGTACATTCTTCCTGTGTCTGCATGGGTTTCCCCCCGAAGTCCAAAGATATATGGGTTAAGTTGATTGACCAAGATAAAGTGAGTTTTGGGGGGATTAGCAGGGTAAATGTGTGGGGTTACGGGGATAGGGTGGGATTGTTGTTAGTGCAGACCTGATGGGCTGAATGGCCTCCTTCTGTACTACAGGGATTCTATGTTAGAGGCAGCAGTCTTTGAGGGCCAGCAGACATTGGGAAAACAGTTAAAAGGGTAGAATTCCACCAAACAACTGAAGTGTATCACTCCAGACTTATCCTCCAAATTCGCCAACATGACTCCTCATAAGAAAGTCCATCCTTGATCACAACACCCACCACCCCCTTCCATCTTTGCAAGCTATCTCCCAATCTCTACCTTCCCTTCCCAAATGCTTGAATGTGCTGTTGTCTCACAATTCTGTGCCCAGCTTTCCTGCATTTCCACCTTTGAATCTTCCTCACTAGGTATCCACCTTGGCAGTTTTGGAACAGCTCTCAAAGTCACAAATGATATTGTTTGTGTTTGTGACCATGGTGAATTGTTCCTCATTCTTCTCTACCTGTCTGCAGTGGCTTCAATGGCTGATTACACTATCCTCCTCACACACCTGTCATCCAGCTGGATGGAACTGCCCACTCTTAGATTCATTATTATCTATCCAGTCGTAACCAGCGAATCAGCTGCAATGAGTTATACTGTCTCTTTCCTGCACTGTTACCTCTGGAGATTCCCACAGATCTATCTATCCTTGGTTCCATCTCATTTCTCATCTATATGCCGCCCTTTGGCAATATCATCTGAATATAAAGTTCCACATGTATGCTGACAATGCTCCACTATACCCACTATATCTCACAACCACTGTCTCCAATATGTCAGACACCCATTATTGGATAAGCAGAAATTTCCTTCAACTAAATACTGGGAAGACTGGAGTTATTGCTTTCAATCCCATCACAAACTCTCAATCTAAGCACCATTTTAATTCTGCTCCTTGGCAGGACCAGACTGATTGTAACCTTGTTGCCATACTAGATATGGAGCTGAGCATTCAAACACATATCTGCTTAAGTACCAAGACTTCTTACATCACCTTCGTAACATTGCCAACCACATGTCAGACTTAACTCATAAAACCTTCTCCATGCCTTTGTTAGACTTAACTGTCTGAATGCATTCCTCCCAGACTCCTATGTTCTACCTGTCATAAAACAAAGCCTCTCCATATCCTAACTGCTTACTGACCTATACTATCTCCTGTTCTGGCCAAGCTTCAGATTTAAAATGTTAATCCCTTTTTTGCTAAATACTGCAGGGCCCTGACCCTTCCCAGCTCTTCCAGCCCAACAATCCGCCAAGACTCTTCTAATTCTGAGCCCTCCCTCATTTGATTTTAATTTCTCCACCTCGCACCTGTGCCTTGAGTTGCTTTGGTCCAAAGTTCTGGAACTCCCTCCCTCAGATTATGTCCCACTTCTTTCTCCTCCTCCTTTGACTGAGCTTTTGGTCATTTGTCCTGATATCTCTTTGTGTGGCTCAATGTCAAATTTTGATTGAAATCTCCCACGAAGCACTTTAAGATATTTTGCCCCATTGAACGCATTGTCACTAATGCAAGCTGTCATTGCTGATTAACAATTTGATCCCTTCACGAGTTAAACATACTTGTCTTCATTAATTGTATACCATCGTCCTTGCCTTAATACCACATCTACTATTGTCACCATCACAGTCTTAAATGGCTGCAATACTACATGATTGGCTAGAATTAAAGTATCATTCTGAGGAAATAAATAAGAGGGCAGAAATCAATAAAACTGCTTTATTCTGGATAAAATGTCATACAATAAAATTCTAAAATAATATACTCAAATACTCTTGAAAGCTTTAGAAAGAGCAATCTAGTTTAAATAGTTTTGAAAGGGCCCTCATCCCTTGTGGACGTCAAATAAATTTTAAAGTATTAAAAAAAAAATTTGGCTTAACACACAAACATTCACATAACAATGTTGTTTCACTAGTCTTGGGAATGGAAGAGGATGCAATAATATGGCTGCAGATTTCCACAATGCTTAATACCAAAATAGTGGGTTCAGTATACCAGTAAGCATACGCTAAGATTTTTGCTTAATTTTATTACTGGCTTCATATTAATCATTTGCTTCACATTTGCATATGTCTAAAGATCTGGAAATGCAACACAACTTCTGCAACCCTTTAATCCCTTTAATAACAAAGTCAAAATACAAGCTTTTGTAATGGAAGGCAAGTTTTCTTTTCAAAATGATCTTAAAGTGATGTTGTTTTAAATGTACTGCAAATATTTGCTACTGCTTTGAACACAAAAACTTATTTTGATTAACACATTTCCATATTTTATAATTATTTTAGTAAGAAGCAATGCCATGCTGCTTTAAAAACTGACATTCAGCAACCTTGAGAAACCACACACTGGACAGAACTTTAACTGAGGTGTTTTAACCACCCCTGCAATTGCCAAATATTACAACAATTACATTTTTTACTTTTACATCACTCTCTGTGGGAGAACATCTGGCCTTTGTTTAGCACTTTCCAGAGTCAGCTTGCACTAAACCTGTTTCTCAGAATGCAGAATTGTGCAAAAGTGCATGATGGCAGACATGAGCTAAGTCTAGAGTCATTGGAAAGGATCTTTGGCATTTGCATGTCTGAACTGGCATTGCACCTTTGGTAGCATGGCAGAATTCAATAAGTATCAACCAGCTGAGGGAAGCCTCAAGCTAACGCTGATGTAAACAACAAAAAAAATTGGAAAACTATGTCTTGCAATTTAAGTGAGTTCTACTAAGCGAGTTCTACTTCTTTGCAATAACAAGAGTTCATGAGAGGACTAAAATGTTGTACAAAAATGAGAGAGTGTAAAGGCTACTTTCCTCAGTGAGGAATACCTGAAACTGCTGTTGAAAGGCAGGAGAGAGAAATGGACTGGGGAAAAGACATGAAGAGCTTGACCTCATATTACTGAGCAGGATAAGATCTCGGGAGTTCAAGGCACAATTTTCTTAAATAGGAAATGTCCAGTATGATTCATCCAGTACAAGCATAGAAAAAAATCAGCTACATTTTAGAAAGGAACAGTATCAGCAGAGAGCTAATGTGATTCATATCTGTGAACATGAAGACAGAATAAGCCCAAGGAACTATAGACTAATTAACTTAACATTGGTGGTAGCAAAGATAAAGAAATCCTTATTCAATGATGCAACAGAAAAACATCTGGAAATTGAAAATATAAAATAACAGTAAGCATGGATTCTGAAAAGTGGTTATGCTTGATTAGCCTAATGAATTTTTGAACAAGTAACAGAAAGGGTAAATAAAGGTACTGTAACAGATGTAATATGTTTAGACTTCCAAAAGTCCTTTAATAAGGAAACACGTAGTAAACTCAATGTCAGAACACGTGAAGAGAAGCAGCAGAATGGGTAATATCTGGAATTAAGAATCTGCTGATGACCATGAAACTACTGCCGATTGTTGGAAAAACCCATTTGGTGCACTAATGTCCTCTAGGGAAGGAAGTCTGCCATCCTTACCTCGTCTGGCCTACATGTGACTCCAGAGCCACAGTGATGTGGTTGACTCTCAACTGCCCCCCCAAGGGCAACTAGGGATAGGCAATAAATGCTGACTCAGCCAGTGATTCCCGTGTCCCAAATGAGTAAAGAAAAAGTAAGCTGGCTATAAAACTGAAAGCAGATTAATTCAGAAGGCAAAAGGCAAGTAGTGTTTCTCAAAGACTGGAGTTGGGACCACAACTTACAGAAGCAATTTGGAATCAAAATTAAGATTTCAAAATTTGCAAACAAAACCAAATTAGTGTGTGTAGTTAACACAGGAGGTCTGAAACAAAATACAGAAAAACATTACTAAATTACAGAATGGGCACAAAATTGGCAAATGAACTACAATATAGAAAACTGTGAGGTGGTATATTTCAAGTAGAATCATAAAATCCTAACAATGCAGAAGGAGGCCATTCAGTCCAACGACCATAATGCCACACAGGATTGAACACTGTAACCCCACATATTTACCCTGCTAATCTCCCTGACACTAGGTCAATTTAACATAGCCAATCAATCTAACCTGCACATCTTTGGACTGTGGGAGGAAACCCACGCAGACATGGGGAGAATGTGCAAACTCCACACAGACAGAGACCCGAGGCCGGAATTGAACCTGGGTCCCTGGCACTGTGAGGCAGCAGTGCTAACCATTGTGCTGCCTAGTAGTAAGTAGTAAGAATAAAGTTATCATATATCCCTGGGATACTAAGTGTCTAAGGGTAGAGGAACAGAGGTATCTGCAGATACACAAATGACCAACAAAGCAGGTTGATAAAATACATAAAAAAGCAAACAAAGTCCTGGGATCCATTTCTAGAAGGATAGAACTGGAAAACAGAGATGTTAAACTTATGCATAAACTTGCCTGGACCACACTTGATCACAGCAAATAGTTCTTACTCTTCATATTATGAAATGATAATAGAGACATTGGAGAAGGTCTAAAAACATTTTATTATAATGATACCAAAACTACAAGCTGAACCTACCAGGTAAGACTGGACATGCTGGAGCTCTTTTCTCCAGAAAAAAAGACTAAGGGGTCACTTAATAAGGCAGAGGTAGAGAAGATCTTTCATCTGAGAGAAGACCATTCAGTGAAGCTAGAAGTATGGGCCATGATAATCATTAATAATTCCAATGGGGAATTCAGAAAAAAAAACTCTAACAGGGTGGTTAGAATGCTGAACTCACTATCCCAAAGAGTGGGTGAGATCAAAAGCATAGATGCATATAAGGAAAGCGAAATAAATAAATGAGGAAGGAAGCAATAGAAACATATGTTTGAAAAGGGTTGGAGGAGGCTTGCGAGGTGTATTATTGCCAGTATGGATTTGTTTGGCAGAATGGCAAATTTCTGCCTAGTGAACATTATGTAAGACACCCTTTTAAAATCCATCTGGATGGATCTCTTCATGCAGTTCTGTCTGAAGAACTGTCCTTTTTGTATCTTAACAAGTTATTTCCAATTACAAATTGGAATAATTAAGTTTCATGAAGTACAATTTTGATATTTTAATTTCCAGAAAGTTCTCTTAACAATGCTGATCCATATTCTATCTTTATTTTTTTAATCCAGAGAAAATAAGGCAATGGTTATTAATGATATATTCAGCATGATCAACAGTACACAACTAGACATCAAGCATCAGTAGTTTGCAGATTTCAAATGTTCATGGTAAATAAAATATCTCCCCAGTGGTTACCTGCAGTTGGTGAAACTGATGAAGTATTTCAGTTTCCAAACATTTTATCATACTTGGGTTAACACTTATCCAGATGTAATGACAAAATAAAGCTTACGGTTTAACTGCTGCCCTTCACCTTCAACAAGCAGCTCAAACCAACTTAAAACTTGTGTAGATTCTAATTGTAAACAAACACCTGCTATAGTATAGCAAAGGTTGGAACAGATCAGTTTCTTCAGTGACTAGAAAAGCAATACTTTATAATTAATCAAACTTTTCTACAGCACTTCCCTGGGCTGAACTGTTACCAGAAATAACCATTATCTGTTATTGTTATTTGGATTCTGCACAAAATTGATGGAGTATGAGCCAGAGTTTGGATCCTTGTTTAACAGGAAGTTTTCAGTGGACAGGCCAAAGGGTCGAAGAACCATGTTGCCAAGATCTTTCAGCTTGCCTACAATAAAAAAGAAAATAGACTGTAGGGCGATATTTCAAGTTAACATCAAAGGACTTGGGCTACAGACAATTTAAAAAAAAAGGACAAGGTCAGTGAGAAATCTTTTTGGTTTCAGAACTCAGACAAATCCTTGGCCAAAACATTCCACTGTCAATATTCAACTTGTTAAATAGCCCTACTACAAAATCACATTGAAACAAATTGTCCACAGACACATTATCTCACGATGACACAGCACAGTTCATAAACAACTTACTGAATTGAATGAATTTTCTATAAAAGGAACACTACCAGCAAAGATTTAGTACAAGCAACTTTCTTCACTTCAAACCACAATTGAGAGATGACAGGCAAGAGAGAGAATTCATAATATGAAAGATTTTGCATACAAAACAAGTTAGATAAAATAGCATTTATCATGAACGTTTGTTATTTCAGCATATTTTGCACAAGAAGGGATTCAGAAGTCATAAACTGATAGATGGAATCCATCAATATTAACAGCTGAACAAGAAAGAGGCTGCAACAAATAGGAACATAGTACTATTGGATGTCAATATCACAGCTAATAAAGAACAATAGGAAGAAAATGCTTAGGTGGAAGAAAGTAATTTAAACAAACAAATAATTTAGATATCAATGAATTCTACTTCCCCTTGTCCCTATCTCCCAATTTCCATCACCTCCACTCATTTCCCAAACCTTTCTCCTGTCCTTTCTTTAAGAGTTGACTCCTTGCTGTGATACAATTCCAAAGAATAGTGTTGTCAAGGAATCCTGACTTACCTGATTCCCAAACAGAGAGTGGCAACTACAAGTCCCAGCATGCCTTGGGGATCTCCACAAGTGCAAGATTATTAAATGACGTAACATGCACAGTCCAGCGTTCAGAGTTTTTTGGGCTGTAGACAAGGGCTCAGTGTGGTTGTGTGGGGAAAAAAATGGTGCGAAAACCCAACTGTCGGACCCAGGAGTGGGTGACAGAACAAAGAGGAATCCCAGAATAGTGGACATGGATGGGTCTGAAAAAGGGAACCCAGGTAGCAGGAACATGGGACATTCCAGAGAGAGAGAGAGAGAGAGAGAGGGAGGGGGGGGAGAGAAAGAGAGAGAGAGAGAGAGGGGGGGAAGGGGGAGAGAGAGAGGGGGGAGGGGGAGAGAGAGAGGGGGGAGGGGGAGAGAGAGAGGGGGGGAGGGGGAGAGAGAGAGGGGGGGAGGGGGGGAGAGAGAGAGGGGGGGAGGGGGAGAGAGAGAGAGGGGGGAGGGGGAGAGAGAGGGGGAGAGGGAGGGGGAGAGGGGAGAGGGAGGGGGGGAGGGAGAGGGAGGGGGGGAGGGAGAGAGAGGGGGGGAGGGAGCGAGGGGGGGGGAGGGAGAGAGGGGGGGAGGGAGGGGGGGGGGAGGGAGAGAGAGAGAGGGGGAGGGAGAGAGAGAGAGAGGGAGGGGGGGAGGGGGGAGAGGGGGGGGAGGGGGAGAGAGAGGGGGGAGGGGGGGAGGGGAGAGAGGGGGGGAGGGGGAGAGAGGGGGGAGGGGGGGAGAGAGAGGGGGGAGGGGGGAGAGAGGGGGGGAGGGGAGAGAGAGGGGGGAGGGAGAGAGAGGGGGGAGGGAGAGAGGGGGGGAGGGAGAGAGAGGGGGGGAGGGAGAGAGAGAGGGGGGAGGGAGAGAGAGAGGGGGGGAGGGGAGAGAGAGGGGGGGAGGGAGGGGAGAGAGAGGGGGGGAGGGGAGAGAGAGAGGGGGGGGAGGAGGGAGGGAGAGAG